>NC_135239.1:208974756-209277256 GCF_051348905.1 Ranitomeya variabilis | reverse complement strand
GACCAAATAAATGAAATTAAACATTTTCGGTCCGTCATAGGACCTTCATCAGAAGATCCTTATTGGAGAAAACCGGATGTCATATGAAATTATGGGAATAAAGGCGGCTGTATGCGGTCTGGTGACGGTAATGCCAACTGGACCTGGTGGGGCTATTCACATAACAGGAGAGGAACAGCGCTACTTGAATATGCAAAGGACTTGCGACAGGAATGACGTTGAGTGCCTCGATAAGTCATATGGCAAGCCAACCCTACAGTAGGGATGCCCAGTAGGGGGAAAGCTAATGTGATCTGTGGCACCCCAGGGTCCTGGTCATCACAGTAGCTTTTATTCCTATTTTCTAGGTGACTCCCCTCTATATATATTGTGGTTTGGAGGGAAAGAGAGATTAGATTCTGTGAGAGACAGATGAGAGAGCAGACCGATATAGAGTGTCAGAAGGTCTGAAGGGGCCGTGTAGTCTGAAGTACTGCAGCTCCTGGAAAGAGACATACAGAAAGCATTGTTCAGTGAGCGTGAAGGAGAGCGAAGCACAGGAGAGTAACATCAGGGGAGACCAGCTAAGACCAGGCTGCCTCCCTCTGAGGCGCAGATAACCGGCAGCCGGACCACCAAGGTTGTAAGGACTCTACGACTTACAGCAGAGAACGGCAGGACAGCTGAACTGCAAGTTACCTGTCCGCCTTAATACCCAGGAGGCACAGTGACACCTATAGAGCCCGGGGCATGCTAGAGTCCCTGTAAAAAGGCTCATGTCACCAGTCATACGGCTTTATGTCCTATACTATATGGGGGACAGAGAGAACAGAGAGAAGAACTGTGAGGACCTTATCTGAAGCCATAGGCAGTAAGGGACTACAACACCACCGCGCTAGAGGAAGGCTATTAACTCCACCTGGTAAAGGGGACTCTTGATTCGCTTCCAAGCCGGCCGGACCCTGCCTGCCCTGTGATCTGGTGCACTGGACTGTGGCTGCCTGAAGTCTTCAGTAAACCAGGTAAAGAGACTGCAAACCTGTGTCCTTGTTCTTTACTGCACCATTCACTATCTTCCATCTACACATCGGGAGCCCTGGGGACACACTTCACCTGTGGGAAGGTATACCATCTAGCTGCCATAACATCACCCCAGAGGACCCCTTAAAGCAGCGTCGGTCCCCACTGACCGAATACCACAGGTGGCGTCACGAACAAAAACTCTTTTCAACAAATCCCTTTAAAGACTTTCCCCTTTTACATGGGCGCCCAGGGCCACGGACCGGGTCGCCACCGTGACATCCCCCTGTGAACACCGGACCCGGTACCGGGTACCCCACGGCCCTGGCGGGTGACTCAGATCCTGTGGGGGTGTGATGTAGTAAGAGATAAACAGCACTCCAGCACTTGGCAGGAAACTTGCAAGGGGGATGATGCTTATTGCCCAGGTCCGTCATGTGGCGATACCACCGGTGAGTGAGAGGGCTCTGGAGGAAGGATGTCATACTGTATATAGGGGAGCTGTGGGGAGATCATATTGTATATAGGGGAGCTGTGGGGAGATCATATTGTATATAGGGGAGCTGTGGGGAGATCATATTGTATATAGGGGAGCTGTGGGGAGATCTTATTGTATATAGGGGAGCTGTGGGGAGATCATATTGTATATAGGGGAGCTGTGGGGAGATCATATTGTATATAGGGGAGCTGTGGGGAGATCATATTGTATATAGGGGAGCTGTGGGGAGATCATATTGTATATAGGGGAGCTGTGGGGAGATCATACTGTATATAGGGGAGCTGTGGGGAGATCATACTGTATATAGGGGAGCTGTGGGGAGATCATATTGTATATAGGGGAGCTGTGGAAGACATCATACTTTACAAGTGCTTCTCACAAAATTAGAATATCACTTTTTGTACTGCAGAATTAACTTTTTGATGATATTCGAATTTTGTGAGAAACACTTGTACAGTATGTAGGGAGCTGTGGAGAACATCATTGTATATAAGGGAGCTGTGGGGGACATCATATTGTATGTAGGGGAGCTGTGGAGGACATCATACTTTATATAGAGTGTGGTGCGGGACATCATTGTATATAGGTGAGCTGTGGGGGACAAGCTGTACGTAGAGGAGCTGTGGGAGACATCATACTGTATATAGGAAGCTGTGAGGGACATCATATTGTATGCAGGGGAGCTGTGGGAGACATCATTGTATATAGGGGAGCTGTGGGAGACATAATCTATGCAGGGGAACTGTGGGGTACATAATTGTATATAGTGGAGCTGTGGGGGACATCATACTGTATATAGATTAGCTGGGGACAACAATCTGTATATAGGGGAGCTGTAGGGAACATCAAACTGTATATAGGGGAACATCATACTGTATGTAGAGGAACTGGGGGCATATTGTATATAAAGGAGCTGTGAGGGATATCATACTGTATATAGGGGAGCTTGGGGATATGATTCTCTGCAGATAGAGGAGCTGTGGGGGACATTGTACTGTATATAGTGGGTATCATACTGTATAGAGAATGGGCTGGGTGACATTATGCTGCATATAGGGGAGCTGTTGGGGCATCAGTGGACATTATTACTTTTTAGGGGCACACGGCTGAGAGCACTACAGTTTAGGTGTGCCCATGTGGAATCATTTACATTATGAGGCATTCAGGGTATTATACCTGTTAAAGGGGCACACAGGAGGCAGTATTATTTTCTAGGGCACTCACAAAGAGCATTAATATTTTGTAGGGAGCAAATTTTAACATCTAGAGGGCAAAAAGGGACGTTTTACTCTTTAAGGGGCACAGGGCTGGGCATGTCTATGTGGGCAGTAAGAGGAGCGCTGTTACCGGGCCACACAGCAGGGCCCATACCAGGGATGTGCGGCCGCAGCGGCTCAGCACTGGGGTATCAGCAGGATAATAGCAGGGAATAGACGGGGACGGCGCAGAAAGTGAGAGAAGTCAAATCTCTTTCTTGTAAACGCTACAGATGAAAAGTTGTGAAAAGCGAACGACGCCATGAGAAAGAACATCAGCTGTCAGTCACCATCTATAGCTGCACCGTCATCCCTCCAGGACCGGTATCTATAACTATACGGCTCCATACGGGGATACGGCTCTTGGTGTGAACAGATTTCGGCTGCCGATAACATGATCTGTACGGGGGCAGAGCATCTATCAGTGATCGTTCTGCCTCCATCTTTCTTTTTTTTCAGCCTGAATAAAGAGGCCGGGAAAGAGCACCGAACGGCTTGAATAAAATTGATTGGTGCTTGTGTAACAATGTAAGATTAGTTTGCCCCCTAAATGTTTCTATGTGATGGTGCAATATGTTAACATTTGGGGCACAACTTAAAATTTTTGCCCTGGGCCACAATTTGTCTAACACCGTCCTGCACACACACACCACGCCTGATGTCACACACCACTCCTGCCGTCTGCCTCGTGATGTCACTCATGATTCCTGCCGTCTGCCTTGTGATGTCACACACAACTCCTGCCTTCTGCCCTGTGATGTCACACACAACTTCTGCCTCGTGATGTCACTCATGACTCCTGCCTTCTGCCTTGTGATGTCACACATGACTCCTGCCTTCTGCCCTGTGATGTCACTCATGACTCCTGCCTTCTGCCCTGTGATGTCACTCATGACTCCTGCCTTCTGCCTTGTGATGTCACTCATGATTCCTGCCGTCTGCCTTGTGATGTCACTAATGACTCCTGCCTTCTGCCTTGTGATGTCACACATGACTCCTGCCTTCTGCCTTGTGATGTCACACATGACTCCTGCCTTCTGCCTTGTGATGTCACACATGTGCAGCGCCCCAGAGTCCTGGTCGTTGCAGTATTGTCGCTCTTCCACCAGGGGGAGTGATGGTACGTCTGATGGTACTAAAGGAGTTCACCTGACCAAGTATCACAGTCACACATTACACTTCACACTCCGGCCACCAGGGGGAGCAAAAGGTTCTATCTATTAGACCACTCCTCACACTCGGGTAAAACTGGGGGTTGGATAGGAAGTTAGGGAGAAAGCTGCTGGGTGAGACCCAGGAAAGACCTGTCAGGCAGACAGGGAGAGAAGGAGGAACATCAGAGCTGCAGACAGAGGTCCCTGTCAGGGGTGGGATCCTGGCAGAGACTGAGCGAGAGATAGAACGTTACGGAGCCGCGCCTGCACTTCATTGCGGCAGCATCCTAAGAAAGGACAAGAAGCGAAGTATATTGTGGAGAAGTGAGAAACGAGATCACAGCACAAGGAGATAACACCAGGAGGAGTCCTGCCTTAAGATCGTGGCAACATCCTTCTGAGGCGCGTAGCCGGTGGCCGGAACACCGAGGGAGTAATTGGCTCTACGCATTACTTCAAACTACGGCAGGACAGTTAATTCCAAGTTGGCTGCCCAACCTTTATCCTAATGAAGACAACGGAGGCAAATTGTGGGAGAGGGGCGTCTCTAGGGTCCCTATAAAATAGCTCCAGGCCTACCCCGTCATACGGGTCGTCTTAGCCATACAATCTGGGGGACGGAGAGAGAACATCAGAAACATACACGACAGTTGTGAGGACTATCCCGTGGTGCTCAGCAGGGAAGTACTACAACACCCAGGCGCTAGTAGGAAGGCTACTGATTTCCACCTGCAAAGGGAACTCTAGATGTGCCTTCGGACCGGCTGGACTCTGCCTGCCCTGTGGACGGTATTCTGGACTGTGGACGCTGAAGTCTTCAGTAAAAGGTAAAGAGACTGCAACCTTTGTGTCCTCGTTATTCATCGCGCCTTACAACATCCACCATTACCACCTACTCTTCAAGGGAAGCCCTGGGGACATACTTCACCTGTGGGAAGGTATAACATCTAGCCTCCACTCCATCACCCCAGCGGACCCCTAGCAGCGTCGGTCACCCTGACCGAACACCACAGGTGGCGTCACGAACACTTGACAAACTACAACTTTAATTGGGCGCCCCTTAGCAGGGCCACGGACCGGGTCGGGCCACCGTGACATCCCCAGAACCGAGACAGAGGGACCCGGTACCGAGTACCCCACTGCCCTGCGCCTGGGGGCGATCCAACTTTGGCGTCACGAACAGGATCTACTTAAGCCCGAGAATCGGGTCATGTGTGCCTTAGAACTGTGCCAGAATTGTGCTTGAACTGTGATTTGCTTAAAGACTGTGTATTGCCATTTGCCGCCAAAAATTCCCGCCAAAACCGCTGCCATTACAGCGCCACGAGGAGCGCAGAGGAAGAAGAAGGGCGTGGAGTTGTGGGCGTGAACGAACTGAGAAGCGCGAAGAACAATGGCCGCCCAGTCTAAATATTTATGTATTCTGAGGACGTGTCCGTCAGCAGCCGAGGTCCACCTCCTAATTCTCTATGGCGGGGGGAGACCGAAGAAACGAAACTATGACTCAGAAGGAATGGGGCTGGAGACCAGCGGGGACCTCCGAAAAAGAATGGCCCCGCACCGACCCCCGTCACCGGAGGACTACTCCAACATGCCACCGCTGGAAGGCCTGGACCCCTGGGAGTTGCCTGCGGAGATTCCGCTGCCCACATCGCGACTGACCCTGGCGCCTTCCTCAGAGGAGTGGAGTGGCGCTGAAGGAGCCGTTTCAAGCGCGGGTACCAGGTGCCGCGGTTACCAAGAGGATCGTCTTCCCTCCGCACCTGATCCGTTCATAGCCGCGACTGCTGGAGCCCCGGCGTTCCCGTCACCTGACCCCAGACCACCGGGGAGGCCTGACCTTGGGCCCTTCCCATGGGGGGAATACCGGAGGCACCTGATTGCTGAGTACGCGAGAGAAGTGGAGCGGGAAGTTCGAGGCGAGTTGCTGGATGGCTCTTTGCCAAAGTGGGGTGTCGTGATCGTATACCAACCCCAGAGAGGAAAAGGGTTCGTGCAGGAGATCGGGTCGTCGGTGAGGGTCCACGTCACCCGGGAGGAAGTGGAGTCCTGCCTGAGCGGAGGCGGTGCGGATCCCATCCTGAAACCCGGAGACGCCGTTACCTACCGCCGGTACCATGGAGGAGGAACTTGCCGCTGAAGCCGCCGCAGCAACCCCTACCGTCCCTGGCATCATTCACCGGACCACCCAGACCTTTATTGTCGCGCATGACCTGGTCGTGCAGAAAGAACAGACGCATGGAGTGCACCTGGTGCCAGGAGTAGTTGGATGCGAGTCTTCCTAAGCAGCAGAGGGCTACTTGCCCGGTAAGGCCCTGGTGGAGGCCGCCTCCTGAATTATGAGAATAAACCTCGGAAACCTGAAACTGTAAATAGTTAACTGTTTGTTTTCCTGTTTTTGCTGCTTTAAACCCGTTCAGGGTTATGTCTCTTAAAGGGATCCCTTTGTTGACCCGGGATCCCTACTGTTTCCAGTTTGCCAAAGTTTATTTTAAAAGAACTGCAGAATCATGAACTGCGCATGATCACAAACTGTGTTGCTGTACATAGTTTGCACCTTCTTAAAGGTGCTCCCTACTGGTTTTACAAAAAGAAGAGCTTTTTGAAGAGACTGTTCCTGATTACAGGGCGGAAGTTCTTGCTTTAAACAGACTTGCAAATTGATTGTTTGCACTACCTCAGAAGAGACTTGGTTTCCTCTTAAAGGGGATGTTCATTTGTTGCACGTAGTCGAAACATGATAATGTTGCCTTAAATAGTTAGATAGTAATAATGTTCTTGCATAGTGATAGTATGTAGCTAGGAATAGAAATGTCTTATAATGTTCTTGAATAAAATCGAAGTTAAAATAATATTAGAATTGCTGAGAGAAAAGCTAAAAGAAAGATGCAGTAGGCCCGTAGGGGTAGACAGGCAGTCCTGCATACGTGAAAGTGAGAGAAATAAAGGAAATGTTGATTTGCACTTTTGAGTTTTATAGCATGCCTTTAGTGGGTACACGCCCTTAAAGGAAAAGTACAGTTTTGTATTTGCACTTAGTAGATAGCATACCCGTATGGGTAATAAGTTATTTATAGTTAGTTAATTAATAGGTGTTATTTAAAAATTATAAGCACAATGTAAATATGTTTTTGTTTGCAACGTTCAAGTGTTCTCACCTCCCATAAAGGGAAGCATTGTTATATTTATTTGTTTACAGCATTCCAAAAATGTTGTATGTCTTTTGCTAACATGTATTATTGTTCTTCTTTTCCCAGTCCGGGAGTACTGGATTTAACGGGGGGGGCCTTCTGCCTTGTGATGTCACACATGTGCAGCGCCCCAGAGTCCTGGTCATTGCAGTATTGTCGCTCTTCCACCAGGGAAAGTGATGGTACGTCTGATGGTACTAAAGGAGTTCACCTGACCAGGTATCACTGTCACACACTACACTTCACACTCCAGCCACCAGGGGGAGCATAAGGTTCTATCTAGTAGGCCACTCCTCACACTCGGGTAAAACTGGGGGTTGGATAGGAAGTTAGGGAGAAAGCTGCCTGAGTGAGACCCAGAGAAGACCTGTCAGGCAGACAGAGAGAGAAAAGGAGGAACATCTGAGCTGCAGACAGAGGTCCCTGTCAGGGGTGGGATCCTGACAGAGACATAGCAAGAGATAGAACGTTACGGAGCTGCGCCTGCACCTCATTGCGGCAGCATCCTAAGAAAGGACACGAAGCGAAGTATATTGTGGAGAAGTGAGAAACGAGATCACAGCACAAGGAGATAACACCAGGAGGAGTCCTGCCTTAAGATCGTGGCAACATCCTTCTGAGGCGCGTAGCCGGTGGCCGGAACACCGAGGGAGTAATTGGCTCTACGCATTACTTCGAAATACGGCAGGACAGTTAATTCCAAGTTGGCTGTCCAACCTTTAACCTAATGAAGACAACGGAGGCAAATTGTGGGAGAGGGGCGTCTCTAGGGTCCCTATAAAATAGCTCCAGGCCTACCCCGTCATACGGGTCGTCCTATCCATATCATCTGGGGGACGGAGAGAGAACATCAGAAATATACACGAGAGTTGAGAGGACTATCCCGTGGTGCTCAGCAGGGAGGTACTACAACACACAGGCGCTAGTAGGAAGGCTACTGATTTCCACCTGGATAAGGGAACTCTGGATGTGCCTTCGGACCGGCCGGACTCTGCCTGCCCTGTGAAAGGTACTCTGGACTGTGGACGCTGAAGTCTTCAGTAAAAGGTAAAGAGACTGCAACCTTTGTGTCCTCGTTATTCATCGCGCCTTACAACATCCACCATTACCACCTACTCTTCAAGGGAAGCCCTGGGGACATACTTCACCTGTGGGAAGGTATAACATCTAGCTGCCATTCCATCACTCCAGCGGACCCCTAGCAGCGTCGGTAACCCTGACCGAACACCACTGGTGGCGTCACGAACACTTGACAAACTACAACTTTAATTGGGCGCCCCTTAGCAGGGCCACGGACCGGGTCGGGCCACCGTGACATCCCCAGAACCGAGACAGAGGGACCCGGTACCGAGTACCCCACTGCCCTGCGCCTGGGGGTGATCCACATGACTCCTGCCTTCTGCCTTGTGATGTCACTCATGATTCCTGCCTTCTGCCTTGTGATGTCACACACTACTCCTGCCTTCTGATGTCACACACTACTCCTGCCTTCTGCCCTGTGATGTCACACATGACTCCTGCCTTCTGCCCTGTGATGTCACACATAACTTCTGCCTTCTGCCCTGTGATGTCACACACGACGTCTGCCTTGTGATGTCACACACGACTTCTGCCTTGTGATGTCACACATGACTCCTGCCTTCTGCCCTGTGATGTCACACACGACTTCTGCCTTGTGATGTCACACATGACTCCTGCCTTCTGCCTTGTGATGTCACACATGACTCCTGCTGTTGTGAATTCCGTCTGGGCTCCCTCTGGTGGCCTTTAGCGATACTGCGGGTCTGGAGATGGGCTCAGCTGCCTCATTTCCTGCTTTGCTGGTTCCTATTTAACTCCACCTGCACCTTTGTTTGTTGCCTGCTGTCGTTGTATTCAGTACTGGTTCTGATCTCTCTGGACTTCCTTGTGACCTGTCTCCATCCGGAGAAGCTAAGTCTTGCTAGTTCATGTTTGCTCATTTTTCTCTTGAAAATATGTTTCATTATATAATGAGTTCAGTCCAGCTTGCTTATATGTGATTTTTTGCTTGCTGGAAGTTCTGGGGTGCAGAGTGCACCCCTCACATCGTGAGTCGGTGTGGGGGTTCTTGTATTTTCTGCGTGGATAGTTTTTGTACTGACCGCACAGATCCCTTGCTATCTTCAGTCTATTTAGCTTTAGCGGGCCTCATTTGCTTAAACCTGTTTTTCATTACTACCTTTGTATTTTCCCCTTAACTCACCGTTATTATTTGTGGGGGCTGTCTAAACTTTGGGGTCATTTCTCTAAGGCAAGTGAGGCTTGGCTTTCTCTCTAGGGGTAGTTCGTTCCTCAGGCTGTGACGAGGCGTCTAGGTTTTTAGGTAACGCTCCACGGCTGCCTTTAGTGTGTATTGGATAGGTTCAGTCACCGCTGCACTCTGCTCTCACTGTACGGCCGGATCTCAGTCAGAGCGGGAAGCAGACGGCAAGGGACCTGACGGACATCAGATGGTGAGTATGTACGGTTTGTTTTTTTTTACTTTTACGCTGGTAACCACGGTAAACATCGGGTTACTAAGCGCGGCCCTGCGCTTAGTAACCTGATGTTTACCCTGGTTACCAGCGAACCTCGGCATCGTTGGTCGCTGGAGAGCGGTCTGTGTGACAGCTCCCCAGCGACCACACAACGACTTACCAACGATCACGGCCAGGTCGTATCGCAGGTCGTGATCGTTGGTAAATCGTATAGTGAGACGGTACCCTAAGACCCTGTATAGATTATCGCCTTCTAAATACCATCACGGTCAAATTTCAGTATCCTTTGCTACTGTTGTCCGATCTGTTTGCTCGGATTAGGGGGGCCAGTTGGTTCACCAAGATAGATCTTCGTGGAGCGTATAATCTTGTGCGTATAAAGCAGGGCGATGAATGGAAAACAGCATTTAATACGCCCGAAGGCCATTTTGAGTACTTGGTGATGCCATTTGGGCTTTCTAATGCCCCTTCTGTGTTCCAGTCCTTCATGCACGACATCTTCCGAGAGTATCTGGATAGATTTATGATTGTGTACCTGGATGATATTTTGGTCTTTTCTGATGATTGGGAATCTCATGTGAAGCAGGTCCGGATGGTATTTCGGGTCCTGCGAGCCAATGCCTTGTTTGTGAAGGGCTCTAAATGTCTCTTCGGAGTCCAGAAGGTTTCCTTTTTGGGCTTTATTTTTTCTCCTTCTACCATTGAGATGGATCCAGTCAAGGTACAGGCTATTCATGACTGGACTCAACCTACATCGGTAAAAAGTCTTCAGAAGTTCTTGGGTTTTGCTAATTTTTACCGTCGCTTCATCACTAATTTTTCCAGTGTGGTTAAGCCTTTGACGGATTTGACTAAGAAGGGTTCTGATGTGACAAATTTGTCTCCTGCGGCCGTGGAGGCCTTTCAGGAGCTCAAATGTCGGTTTTCTTCAGCTCCTGTCTTGCGTCAGCCGGATGTCTCTCTACCATTCCAGGTCGAGGTTGATGCTTCTGAGATTGGAGCAGGGGCTGTCTTGTTACAGAGAAACTCTGATGGCTCTGTGATGAGGCCATGTGCTTTCTTTTCAAGAAAGTTTTCGCCTGCCGAGCGGAATTATGATGTCGGTAATCGGGAGCTGTTGGCTATGAAGTGGGCATTTGAGGAGTGGCGACATTGGCTTGAGGGAGCCAAACATCGTGTGGTGGTCTTGACTGATCACAAGAATTTGACTTATCTCGAGTCTGCTAAACGGCTAAATCCTAGACAGGCTCGATGGTCGCTGTTTTTCTCCCGTTTCAATTTCGTGGTTTCATACCTTCCGGGTTCGAAGAACGTGAAGGCTGATGCTCTTTCTAGAAGCTTTGTGCCTGACTCTCCGGGAGTTTCTGAACCGGCTGGTGTCCTCAGAGAAGGGGTGATTTTGTCTGCCATCTCCCCTGATTTATTTATTTATTTATTCAACACCTTCAATTCTCTCCTCCGTCCCCCAGCACCTCCCCCCTCCCCACTTATCTCTGCTGAAGACTTTGCCTCATTCTTCAAGCAGAAGATTGATAACATCAGAGACAGTTTTGGTCAACAACCCCCAGAGCCCTTCCTCCCAACTTCCCTACCCTCCCCCTCCAAAACCAACTTCCCCACCATTACAGAAGATCAACTCTCCACTCTGCTCTCAAGATCACATCTTACCACCTGTGCACTTGACCCGCTCCCATCCCACCTCATCCCAAACCTCACCACAATCTTCATCCCAACCCTAACCCATCTCTTCAACCTATCACTAACAACTGGTGTTTTCCCCTCAAGCTTTAAACATGCCTCCATCACACCTATCCTCAAAAAGCCCTCTCTTGACCCATCCTCTGTATCTAGCTATCGCCCTATATCACTTCTCCCCTATGCCTCAAAACTACTGGAACAACACGTCTACCTTGAGCTGTCCTCCCATCTCTCTTCTTGCTCCCTCTTTGACCGCTTACAATCTGGCTTCCGGTCACACCACTCCACTGAAACTGCCCTAACTAAGGTCACCAACGACCTCTTAACCGCCAAGAGCAAGCGACACTACTCTGTTCTCCTCCTCCTCGACCTGTCGGCTGCTTTTGACACAGTGGACCATTCCCTATTATTACAGACCCTCTCATCCCTTGGCATCACAGACTTGGCCCTATCCTGGATCTCATCATACCTAACAGACCGGACATTCAGTGTCTCCCACTCACACACCACCTCCTCACCTCGCCCCCTATCTGTCGGAGTCCCACAAGGTTCAGTCCTTGGGCCCCTGCTCTTCTCCATTTACACCTTTGGCCTGGGACAGCTCATAGAATCTCATGGCTTTCAGTATCACCTTTATGCTGATGACACACAGATCTACATCTCTGGACCAGATATCACCTCCCTACTAACCAGAATCCCTCAATATCTGTCCACTATTTCATCCTTCTTCTCCGCTAGATTTCTGAAACTTAACATGGACAAAACAGAATTCATCATCTTTCCCCCATCTCACGTGACCCCCCCCAACGAACCTATCCATTACAGTACACGGCTGCCCACTCTCCCCAGTCCCACAAGCTCGCTGCCTCGGTGTTATCCTTGACGCTGATCTCTCCTTCAAACCACATATCCAAGCCCTTTCCACTTCCTGCCGACTTCAACTCAAAAATATTGCACGAATCCGTTCATTCCTCAACCAAGAATCTGCAAAAACCCTAGTCCATGCCCTCATCATCTCTCGCCTTGACTACTGCAACCTCCTGCTCTGTGGCCTCCCCTCTAACACTCTCGCACCCCTCCAATCTATTCTAAACTCTGCTGCCCGACTAATCCACCTGTCCCCCCGCTATTCTCCGGCCTCTCCCTCTGTCAGTCCCTTCACTGGCTCCCCATTGCCCAGAGACTCCAGTACAAACCCTAACCATGACCTACAAAGCCATCCACAACCTGTCTCCTCCTTACATCTGTGACCTCATCTCCCGGTACTTTCCTACACGCAACCTCCGATCCTCACAAGATCTCCTTCTCTACTCCCCTCTTATCTCCTCTTCCCACAATCGTATACAAGATTTCTCTCGCGTATCACCCCTACTCTGGAACTCTCTACCGCAACATATCAGACTCTCACCTACCATCGAAACCTTCAAAAAGAACCTGAAGACCCACCTCTTCCGACAAGCCTACAACCTGCAGTAACCACCGATCGACCAAACCGCTGCATGACCAGCTCTATCCTCACCTACTGTATCCTCACCCATCCCTTGTAGATTGTGAGCCTTCACGGGCAGGGTCCTCTCTCCTACTGTACCAGTTATGACTTGTATTGTTCAAGATTATTGTACTTGTTTTTATTATGTATACCCCTCCTCACTTGTAAAGCGCCATGGAATAAATGGCGCTATAACAATAAATAATAATAATAATAATAATTTACGACGGGTACTGCAGGAATTTCAGGCCAATAGACCTGATCGTTGTCCACCGGAGAGACTGTTTGTCCCGGATAGATGGACCAGTAGAGTCATTTCCGAGGTTCATTCTTCGGTGTTGGCAGGTCACCCTGGGATTTTTGGTACCAGGGATTTGGTGGCTAGGTCCTTTTGGTGGCCGTCCTTGTCGCGGGATGTGCGTTCCTTTGTGCAGTCCTGTGGGATTTGTGCTCGGGCCAAGCCTTGCTGTTCTCGTGCCAGTGGTTTGCTTTTGCCTTTGCCTGTCCCGAAGAGGCCCTGGACGCATATTTCCATGGATTTTATTTCGGATCTTCCAGTCTCTCAGAAGATGTCTGTTATCTGGGTGGTTTGTGATCGTTTTTCTAAAATGGTCCATTTGGTGCCCTTGCCTAAGCTGCCTTCCTCCTCTGATGTGGTTCGTTTGCATGGTATTCCTGAGAATATTGTGTCTGATAGAGGATCCCAGTTTGTGTCCAGGTTTTGGCGGTCCTTTTGTGCTAAGATGGGCATTGAATTATCTTTTTCGTCGGCCTTCCATCCTCAGACAAATGGCCAAACCGAACGTACTAATCAGACCTTGGAGACTTATCTGAGATGTTTTGTTTCTGCTGATCAGGATGACTGGGTGACCTTTTTGCCATTGGCCGAGTTCGCCCTCAATAATCGGGCTAGTTCTGCTACTTTGGTTTTGCCTTTTTTTTGCAATTCTGGTTTTCATCCTCGTTTTTCCTCAGGTCAGGTTGAGCCTTCTGACTGTCCTGGGGTGGATTCTGTGGTGGATAGGTTGCAGCAGATTTGGAACCACGTGGTGGACAATTTGACGTAGTCACAAGAGAAGGCTCAGCGCTTTGCTAACCGCCGTCGCTGTGTGGGTCCCCGACTTCGTGTGGGGGATTTGGTGTGGTTGTCTTCTCGTTATGTTCCGATGAAGGTTTCCTCTCCTAAGTTCAAGCCTCGTTTCATCGGTCCTTATAAGATTTTGGAAATCCTCAACCCTGTGTCATTTCGTTTGGACCTCCCAGCATCATTTGCCATTCACAATGTGTTCCATAGGTCATTGTTGCGGAGATATGTGGTGCCTGTGGTTCCTTCTGTTGATCCTCCTGCTCCGGTCTTGGTCGAGGGAGAATTGGAGTATGTGGTGGAGAAGATCTTGGATTCTCGTGTTTCGAGACGAAGGCTTCAGTACTTAGTTAAATGGAAGGGCTATGGTCAGGAGGATAATTCCTGGGTTGTCGCCTCTGATGTCCATGCGGCCGATTTGGTTCGTGCCTTTCATTCGGCTCGTCCTGATCGGCCTGGGGGCTCTGGTGAGGGTTCGGTGACCCCTCCTCAAGGGGGGGGTACTGTTGTGAATTCCGTCTGGGCTCCCTCTGGTGGCCTTTAGCGATACTGCGGGTCTGGAGATGGGCTCAGCTGCCTCATTTCCTGCTTTGCTGGTTCCTATTTAACTCCACCTGCACCTTTGTTTGTTGCCTGCTGTCGTTGTATTCAGTACTGGTTCTGATCTCTCTGGACTTCCTTGTGACCTGTCTCCATCCGGAGAAGCTAAGTCTTGCTAGTTCATGTTTGCTCATTTTTCTCTTGAAAATATGTTTCATTATATGATGAGTTCAGTCCAGCTTGCTGATATGTGATTTTTTGCTTGCTGGAAGTTCTGGGGTGCAGAGTGCGCCCCTCACATCGTGAGTCGGTGTGGGGGTTCTTGTATTTTCTGCGTGGATAGTTTTTGATAGTTTTTGTACTGACCGCACAGATCCCTTGCTATCTTCAGTCTATTTAGCTTTAGCGGGCCTCATTTGCTTAAACCTGTTTTTCATTACTACGTTTGTATTTTCCCCTTAACTCACCGTTATTATTTGTGGGGGCTGTCTAAACTTTGGGGTCATTTCTCTGAGGCAAGTGAGGCTTGGCTTTCTCTCTAGGGGTAGTTAGTTCCTCAGGCTGTGACGAGGCGTCTAGGTTTTTAGGTAACACTCCACGGCTGCCTTTAGTGTGTATTGGATAGGTTCAGTGTTGCGGTCAGTATAGTTTCCACATCCCCAGAGCTCGTCCTAATATTCTCGTTTACCTATCAGGTCAGTTTGGTGATCCTACCACCGGATCATAACATCCTGCCTTCTGCCCTGTGATGTCACACACGACTTCTGCCTTCTGCTTTGTGATGTCACACACGACTCCTGCCTTCTGCCTTGTGATGTCACACATGACTCCTGCCTTCTGCCCTGTGATGTCACACATGACTCCTGCCTTCTGATGTCACACACTACTCCTGCCTTCTGCCCTGTGATGTCACACATGACTCCTGCCTTCTGCCCTGTGATGTCACACATGACTCCTGCCTTCTGCCCTGTGATGTCACACACGACTTCTGCCTTGTGATGTCACACACGACTTCTGCCTTCTGCTTTGTGATGTCACACATGACTCCTGCCTTCTGCCTTATGATGTCACACATGACTCCTGCCTTCTGCCCTGTGATGTCACACATGACTCCTGCCTTCTGCCCTGTGATGTCACACACGACTTCTGCCTTGTGATGTCACACATGACTCCTGCCTTCTGCCCTGTGATGTCACACATGACTCCTGCCTTCTGCCATGTGATGTCACACATGACTTCTGCCTTCTGCCCTGTGATGTCACACACGACTTCTGCCTTCTGCCTTGTGATGTCACACACGACTCCTGCCTTCTGCCTTGTGATGTCACACACAACTCCTGCCTTCTGCCCTGTGATGTCACACACGACTCCTGCCTTCTGCCCTGTGATGTCACACACGACTTCTGCCTTGTGATGTCACACACGACTCCTGCCTTCTGCCTTGTGATGTCACACACGACTTCTGCCTTCTGCCTTCTGATGTCACACATGACTCCTGCCTTCTGTCTTGTGATGTCACACATGACTCCTGCCTTCTGCCTTGTGATGTCACACACGACTCCTGTCTTCTGCCTTGTGATGTCACACATGACTCCTGCCTTCTGCCCTGTGATGTCACACACGACTTCTGCCTTCTGATGTCACACATGACTTCTGCCTTCTGCCTTCTGATGTCACACATGACTTCTGCCTTCTGTCTTGTGATGTCACACATGACTCCTGCCTTCTGCCTTGTGATGTCACACATGACTCCTGCCTTCTGCCTTGTGATGTCACACATGACTGCTGCCTTCTGCCTTGTGATGTCACACACGACTCCTGCCTTCTGCCCTGTGATGTCACACACGACTTCTGCCTTGTGATGTCACACACGACTCCTGCCTTCTGCCTTGTGATGTCACACACGACTTCTGCCTTCTGCCTTCTGATGTCACACATGACTCCTGCCTTCTGTCTTGTGATGTCACACATGACTCCTGCCTTCTGCCTTGTGATGTCACACATGACTCCTGCCTTCTGCCTTGTGATGTCACACATGGCTGCTGCCTTCTGCTTTGTGATGTCACACACGACTCCTGCCTTCTGCCTTGTGATGTCACACATGACTGCTGCCTTCTGCCTTCTGATGTCACACATGACTCCTGCCTTCTGATGTCACACATGACTCCTGCCTTCTGCCTTCTGATGTCACACATGACTCCTGCCTTCTGCCCTCTGATGTCACACACGACTTCTGCCTTCTGCCTTGTGATGTCACACATGACTCCTGCCTTCTGCCTTGTGATGTCACACACGACTCCTGCCTTCTGCCTTGTGATGTCACACATGACTCCTGCCTTCTGCCTTGTGATGTCACACATGACTGCTGCCTTCTGCCTTGTGATGTCACACACGACTCCTGCCTTCTGCCCTGTGATGTCACACACGACTTCTGCCTTGTGATGTCACACACGACTCCTGCCTTCTGCCTTGTGATGTCACACATGACTCCTGCCTTCTGTCTTGTGATGTCACACATGACTCCTGCCTTCTGCCTTGTGATGTCACACATGACTCCTGCCTTCTGCCTTGTGATGTCACACATGGCTGCTGCCTTCTGCTTTGTGATGTCACACACGACTCCTGCCTTCTGCCTTGTGATGTCACACATGACTGCTGCCTTCTGCCTTCTGATGTCACACATGACTCCTGCCTTCTGCCTTGTGATGTCACACATGGCTGCTGCCTTCTGCTTTGTGATGTCACACACGACTCCTGCCTTCTGCCTTCTGATGTCACACATGACTCCTGCCTTCTGCCCTGTGATGTCACACACGACTTCTGCCTTCTGCCTTGTGATGTCACACATGACTCCTGCCTTCTGCCTTGTGATGTCACACACGACTCCTGCCTTCTGCCTTGTGATGTCACACATGACTCCTGCCTTCTGCCTTCTGATGTCACACATGACTCCTGCCTTCTGCCTTCTGATGTCACACATGACTCCTGCCTTCTGCCCTGTGATGTCACACACGACTTCTGCCTTGTGATGTCACTCATGACTCCTGCCTTCTGCCTTGTGATGTCACTCATGACTCCTGCCTTCTGCCTTGTGATGTCACTCATGACTCCTGCCTTCTGCCTTCTGATGTCACACACGACTCCTGCCTTCTGCCTTGTGATGTCACACATGACTCCTGCCTTCTGCCTTGTGATGTCACACATACACATTGTGATGACCTTTGCGCTTTTATATCCAGTGATGTCACTTCCACCTTAGACACAGAGCGCTGAATTCTGACTACTTGTACAGTAGTGGTCATGAGTATTTGGTCACTGATAAGTAAATGAATTGCTGGCTCCATAATTGCTGATATCCAAGTGCATTATGAAATGTGGAATCTACACAATCCCACCGGCTGCAGGGGTCATTTACTAAGTAACATCCAATATGGCGGCTTGTAATGTGTGCTCAGATTGTGCCATCGTTCTGTATACATCACCCGTGGGCCTGCTAGTACCTGGCACTCTACCCATAAGCCTCCAGTAAAATATGAATTTCCTATTTATTGAGGCTTTTCTAGATGAGTGGAGCTGCAGTGTAAAGCATGGGGAGGCTCTCGGGCCCCCTTAGCCTCCAATAGACAATGCAGCCATGGTGGAGCCACTGACCACAGCAGCTTCCTAATAGAAACCTAGGAGATGTAGTGAGGTTTGGTGCTTGTGTGAACAAATACATTGTAAGAAATCCTCAGTCGGACAACTGTCGCACAGCTGAGGATTTGTTCCAATGTATTAGTCTTGACGGAAACATTGCAGCAATAATGTAACCTGCTGATGGAGGAAGGGTTGGGACTTTAGATGTGTAAAGTAGGACAATTCTGTAACATCCCATGGTATTGTGGAAAGCTTCATTGCATAATTGTGACAGATCTGTGCTGCTCCAGATGTAGCAGAGCTTGGTGGGTACAATGTTGGGGGCTGCAGTCCTATGTAAAGGCCAGTCAGCAGTGTTTGCAGAGTATGTGGCTGCAGACGATCCCTAGCACATGCCTGCAGCATGGAGTAAGGAGACATTCCTGTACATTCACTTCTTGGCTGGGAAAATGTGGGTTTTTTTTTTGGTGGGGGGGATTAGAAATTCCCACTGACGACGAAAGCACCGACCCCCCACCCCCCGGAGCTGTGGGCCAATGGGCTGCGGAGATGTGGTCGAGCCTTCTGCAAGCCTTCCCTGCCCACGCAGGATCATGTGAGTGTCACTACTCCCTGCAGCACATTGTGCCGGCGGGGCTGCTGCACTGTCACTCCAAGGGCGCCGAGGAGAAGCTCCCAAACTTGGCCAGTAATTCCCTGGGATCTGCGGGAGGAGCAGGTAGGGAGCATGGATGCTGATGGGAGCAATGGGCAAACTTTGGACAACTCCTCGCTTCAGCCCCAACATATGGCGACCTGCTGCTGCTGCATGGATCAGCTCTGGGATTCAGGATTTGGTTTTTTATTAGCATGCCAAGTGCAAACGTAAGACCAGGCAGCAGCCAGCTGTTGTGGGAACTACAAGTAACAACAGTCCCTACTTGGGTTTACTTTTGCTCTGTAGCAGGGGAGCGAATATCAAATGTATATTTGCCAGTATTATCAGGGTATCATTTAGTATTCATCGTATTCCGCAGTGCTTTGCATTTCATAGGATGTTTCTATAAAGAAAATCAAATATTGCATAGTAAGGGCTTGCAACCCATGGAGGAATAGGAATGACAAGAGTTAATGTAGCAGAGCTGAGTTTGTAATGTGGCACATCCCTTGGTGACATCACATCGTGTTGTAGCTGATGTTACAGGACCACAACATGACTGAATATAAGGATTTTACAAATCCATGAAAGCCTGGTGTGCTGCTTTACCTGGGATGGGATGTGGGGGATAAATGATAATAATAATAATAATAATATAATATCTGTGGGTGACAGATGGGGCAGACCTGCATCGCTGTATATGAGACCTACACACATCAGAGCCTGAAGTGTTTTGCAGAATGTTATTGTTGATTGTATGATTGAGACAATGTTCCTAGAAATATTGATACATTGTATTTGATAACATTCCATCCTTGTTCTGTTACACTCTGGCTCTGCTGTAAACAATGTGACTCTTGTCTGTAGGTCACACACAGGTTTTGGTGTCTCTGCTGTTTGGGCACCTTAATGGGCACCAGCCTGGTGTGTAGGGAGGCATCTACCATGTGCAGGGCTCAGATGAGCTGGCGGAGCTATTCCTGGGCTGTTGTGGAGAGGAGAATGTTGACAGTAGAAGCAGTGAGGGAGGGAAGATGGGTTACTAGCGGTCATGTTCAGCACTGGGGGCCTGGGATAGGGGAGTGGAGAACACCACAAGGACTCAATAATAGACCGTACAATGCGCCATTCACAAACAGCGCCAAGGCTAAGCTGCATTAACTGGGAAGATTCTATCATTTTAAGCTTGTTAACCCTTGCTAAGCCCTAGTACTAAATGGGATAAGTCACCATTAGGGCACATTTATACAAGTGCCATTTTTGCAAAACTTAGGTTGCGCCAAATATTCTGCGCCATATTTTCAACTTAGTGATAAGACGTAATGAACAATACACACATGCTGGCATTTTTATATGGTGGTATTGGCATGTTCCTGTGCAACTTGCCGCTTGTGATATATAAAAAAAAAGTTTAGTTTATATTAACGCACATGACCTGATGTATCCTGCAGAGCTTGTGATCTAACCCTGCATTGCTGATAGCGAAAGGTTAAAAAGCAAACATTTATCTTTCCAATTGTTTACTAGCAAGTATGGCATTCTCTGGTCTTCTCAGGTGTCCTGCTGTACAGACATGGAGCAGCAGTTGCAGCAGCAGGGGGTGCAGAGAGATATTGAAGACATTTTTTCCCCTTGTGAGCCGGATTCACCCATGGTGCACTTTGGTTATTGTGGCTGCTTCCCTCTAAGGGTTAAGTCGACCTAGTATTTACATGACAATCCCTACATTCCACAGAGACTTTATTTTCTTGAACTTGCTATTTGCCTCAAGGGCCATCAGAATAGAGCACCATAGTGAGATCTGCAATGATTAACCCTTATGCTGCCTACATAGTAGTTGTCAATGAGTACAGCTATGGAAAACTATAGGAATGTGTTGGTAGTGGAAGAAAATGGAATTATATTATATAGGGTTGTGTTGAAATAATCGTCCATTGACGCTAATAACTGATAAAGTGGACGTGATGTCAATGAGGCTAACAGTTTCCCTGGCCATAATGTTTATATTTGGTTCCATCATCAACACATTCCCTTTGTAGTTATAGGGCCGAATTACTACACTAACCCTGGAAAATCTATCTATCTCAATCATCTTTTTGGACACAGCATAGGATCGACCACGAAAGCACTTTGTGCTTCTTGCTTTCTCCAGAATTTTGCCAAAAAGAAACAAATTGTCTAATTACTTCCAGAGTTTCACTGGAAAAAAACAAACCCGTTTGGAATAATAGGTTTTTCCAGCTGTGGATCCTGTTGTGCAGCTTTTTCTATGTTTCTTATCTGTGATCCGGCTCAGTATTATCACAATATAAACACTCATAGTCACATATGGGATTTTGTTATTCTGTGGAATTAATCAAAATCCCACAATGCATTGACTTCTATAGAAAGTAGCTGTAAAAGTAACCGCAGCAGGGAATGTAATTAGTTGGACTGGCAGTGACCTGATTATTCATTACAAGTGATACAATTGATTTATCATTTCAGGCTCTAGAAGATCTGTGGTGACAGAGCGGCCGTGACTTGAGATGGGAGGTATCTTCTCCTGTCCATCATATTACACCGTAGTACAGAATTGGCTGAGCTGCCATCACCTGTCACCGTGCTCCCATTATCCGTAACCCTGATTAATATGTAACTCTTCAAAGTCACTGATAAGATATTAACAATCTTTCCACTCCAGTTAAACAAGGTTTTAAACACAGGAGCAAACACAAGAGGACGCAACATTTTCCCAGCTGATTATTTCTTGTTTGTGAAGTTTTAAGACTCAAAAAAAAATCCAGCTAATGATATTACTGAAGAACACGCAAACCACCATAACGTGAGCAAAATTACTCACGGGTGAGCTCGAGATGAGTGAGTCCATTCCCAGATCAGATTCCCAGTGTATCTAAATAAATTCAAATGTGAGAACTGGTGAAACTCCAGTAAAACCATTCACCCTTCCCTAGTATTATGGGATAGTTGTCTGGGTAGAGAAATCCTTTCTTATGTGTCAGTCTTCTGGAGTCCTCTCCCAGGTCTTATGGAATGATAGGTTACAGTATGTGGATGTCACAGGATCTTGCCAAATTTTTCATGACCAGCAGACCATCTCATTTGTATAGTAGTACCCCGATGTTCCACTCATGACAGATGTCTGGGGAAAAAGGATCTGGTGTATTGAAGTTCACATCTGACCCTTTGGTTCTCCTACAGGAGATGACAGGCAACTAGAAGTGAATGGGGAGCTTGTTAGGAAGAGCAATCAACTATAGAGAGTGTATTGCTAGCTTAAAAGGTCCAATCTCCCACAAACAAGGGTCCCAATTTCCACTGTTAGGCCGGTGTCACACTAAACGTATGGAAAATTGGGCCGAGTCTCCCTGCCGAGAGTCGCACAAGTGTTCTCCGTATGGTCATCCGTGTGTAATGCGTTTGCAATGCGATGATGTGATTTTTCTCGCACCCATGTATCCATATGGCTTTACATTTCTCACTGCTTTTTACCATTGAATTTAATGGCTCAATGAGCTGAAATTAGGAAAATGTGTGCGCATTTGTCGCAAGCTAGACGAATGGTGTGGTGTCCTAGTTTTTCTCGCATCCATAGGCAGATGTTGTAATTTTACATGTACATCGAATACTCCTGAGAAAAAAATACGGTCCGAGTGCTGTGCGATGTTTTCTCGCATAGCACTCGTCTGTATTCTACGGTAGTGTGACTCCAGCCTTACGCTGACCCTCTGTCCATAGAGATGAATGGGAGTACAAAGGGAGAAGTCAGACAATTTTCAACAGGGACCTGGTACATTGGGTCTTTAGGACTATAGTAGAACATGCCCATTAAAGCCCGTGTATGATTGCACCTAATAAATGGCAATTCAGAAATCATGTTCTACAGCTTTCTGTTCGACCATAGATGCTATGTTTCCATTAAAGCATTTTCTGTATATCATTACTTAGGTATAAACATCCATCAGGTTCAGCCTTGACCTCAAGTTGTTAGGTTTTCAAGCTTTTCAGTCTTTGGAAGCAGTTGTTGGTATAAGGTAGATGAACATGATGGATGGTGACATGTAGTTCCACCAGGAACAGTTGACCTTCACCACTGGAAGAAGAGGGGTTAAGACATCACATAATCCCCCATTGAGTGTAGCACAGAGCAACAGTATAGCATGTGGAAAGGAGCTCTGTGTGGCAGTGAACATGACTAGGGTTTTCATACATGCTCAGTCACAGCCCTCATATGATGGGGGGATGACTGTTACCCTTGTAATAGACTTGCGTCTTTTTAGAAAGGAGCCTTTATCCTGCTCCCCTCTGGAGCCAGCAATCTTGCTCCATGTGCGGAACTGATAGCCAGATCCAGCAATCTTTGAATGTTCCTGCATTAAAACATCTCATTAACAACACATTCCACCTTCAGTTTACCATTTCGTTGCCAACCGGGGTATGTACACTTAAAGTGCTTTTGGCCGATGCTTCAGTAGAGGTTCTAGAAGCCAAGGGAAGAAATGTACAAGACTTAGGTAGGGCTACAAATGAAGCTCTGTGGTTGATCTTTTCAAAATGTTCCATTCTTCTTGATTTATGGATTGCCTTAGTATTATGGAGCCTACATCTTCTGTACTGTTCTATGAGCATTCAGTCATCTTTGAAAGCTCACAATCTGGTTTTCCTATTGCAGACACATCTGTGTCCCTAGGAAGCCAATAAACTAAGTTGCAAGTTTTTGGAATTTGGGAGGAACGTAGAAAGGGATGTAAATAAAAACTGTGCAAAATTCCATAGAGCTAGTCATGTGCAAAAGAAAACTGGTGGATGTTGTTGGTATGTTATATAAAGTAATTGGATAGAGAGAGATGGAACTTAGTTTGGGTGTCAAAAGTTTTCCAGTTGTGTAGTCTCTGCAAATTACCTTTTCTTCAACAAGAAGAAAGCTGACTTTCTAGGATTACCTATTGGCCTATGAGTCAATCGAGAACCCCAACTAGCCTTGCAACATGACAAAAGATATGTAGCCAGACCAAAATCTTGTCCAAAAGCCACCCACCTGGAGACAACTGTTTCAGGGGGCTTACCCTTTGTTAATGCAAGCAGGGTACTGGTTGGTTTGTGGTCACTGAGGTTTAGTCTCATACATTTCATATATTTTATGTCTTCTTCTCTTACAGGACCCATCCCGTGTGGGATATTTTCTTATTTTTTTGGCTTATGGTGCTGGGACCTTCTCAGAAGCTCATCCAGGAATGGTGGATCATTTGCTTCTTACAGATGAATGCTTTTCTAATGCACAGTCAAGCCTTGAATACACAACGGAGATGCTGATGGGAGGAAGGAGCTATCAGATGTTGCCTTCTCCCACTTCGGAGGATGACAGTGACTCCTCCAGTTTCCGTTCCTGTTCCAGTCCTGATTCTCAGGTGCTAAGCTCCAGCTATGGAAGCACATGCAGTGTGGAAAGCCAGGACAGCATTCTAGACTATCTTTTGTCCCAGACGTCTTTGAGTAATGCTTCTTTATCTTGGTGGGACAAAAGAAAACACCCTACAATGGTCAAGGAGGAGTTCTTCAAAGTTCCCGATTTCGGGTTGGACATAGAGGAGACGTCACTTTTTCATCCCACCTTGGATGAAATCGAAGAGTTTCTTGAAGAAAACATGAAAACTGATTTGAAAGTCGAAACCCAACAGGAACTGAGGAATTGTGGTCATGAACAACTAAAGCAGGCCTCTATGGTGGCCAACCTCGTCATGCAGGATACAAAAGAGCAGTCGAATAGCACATTACAAGGGGAACCTGGTAGCAAAAGTCCTGGTGCCCTTGCTGTTGAAGGTGGAATTCCTGTTATACTACAGATCCAACCCATAGAGATCAAACAAGAGTCCAACGCCAACCAAGCCTTGGCGTCACAGTTCCCCGACAACATTAAAGTAGCACAACTTCTAGTTAATATTCAAGGTCAGACCTTTGCTCTGGTCCCACAACTGGTGCAGTCATCAAACATGTCTTCCAAATTTGTCCGCATTGCACCAGTGCCCATTGCTGCTAAACCTATGGGCTCAAATATGGGAGTTCAGGGACAATCTGGTATTATGATTGGCCAGAAGTTCCAAAAAAATGCTGCAACAGAACTCATAAAAATGCACAAATGTACTTTTCCGGGATGTACCAAAATGTACACCAAGAGTAGCCATCTTAAGGCTCACCTGCGTAGACACACGGGGGAGAAGCCGTTTGCTTGCACGTGGCCCGGATGTGGATGGAGGTCAGTTCCCATTATTCATTTTGTTAGAAATATCAGTTTTGTCCCTAGCACATTGAGTTATAATGTAATACCGTAATGTACTGCCAGAATATGGCCATAGGTGTTAAGCAGATTCTTATGTAAAGGTGGCCATGTTGGCTGACACCCAGCTCAGTCAGAAGTGAATGGAATTACAGGCAGTGTTGGCTCTTGCAGCATAGCCCTGGGTGTATTATTCACGAATCACCTTTACTACGTCTTATGTTTGTAACCTACAGTAACCTTATTTGTTGGAGTGATAACATAAGAAGACGAGCCCTTGTGATGTAGGTTTCTCTGGGACCTGTTCCAACATGTGATGTGTCCTGTGTTAACACGTGAGCTGCAAAGACTCTGTCCACCCATAGTAAATGTTACCTATAGGCCATTTTATAGACCTGAGAGGGGCAGCTGCAGATGTGCACTGCGGTATTCAGCCCTAGCAGAACCGATCTTCAGGCTTCCCAAAAATAGGAACCGTGTGATCTGTAACATGAGCACAGGACTGTGTGGACTCTACTGAAGACATGACAGCAAAGGAAACATACACAGCTATTTCTACTGTAAAGACCTTGTGACTGCGGTGTTGGTTCAAAATGTCAGTTTAGAGAACAAGGTCATATTTGCTCAAATGGTCAGATCTAAAAATTATACATCCATACGGAGCAGTATTACAGTAGTTATATTCTTGTACATAGGGGCAGTATTATAGTAGTTATATTCTTGTACATAGGGGCAGTATTATAGTAGTTATATTCTTGTACATAGGAGCAGTATTATAGTAGTTATATTCTTGTACATAGGAGCAGTATTATAGTAGTTATATTCTTGTACATAGGAGCAGTATTATAGTAGTTATATTCTTGTACATAGGAGCAGTATTATAGTAGTTATATTCTTGTACATTGGAGCAGTATTATAGTAGTTATATTCTCGTACATTGGAGCAGTCTTATAGTAGCTACATTCTTGTACATAGGGGCAGTATTATAGTAGTTATATTCTTGTACATAGGAGCAGTATTATAGTAGTTATATTCTCGTACATTGGAGCAGTCTTATAGTAGCTATATCCTTGTACATAGGGGCAGTATTATAGTAGTTATATTCTTGTACATAGGGGCAGTATTATAGTAGTTATATTCTTGTACATAGGAGCAGTATTATAGTAGTTATATTCTTGTACATAGGAGCAGTATAATAGTAGTTATATTCTTGTACATTGGAGCAGTATTATAGTAGTTATATTCTCGTACATTGGAGCAGTCTTATAGTAGCTACATTCTTGTACATAGGGGCAGTATTATAGTAGTTATATTCTTGTACATAGGAGCAGTATTATAGTAGTTATATTCTTGTACATAGGAGCAGTATTATAGTAGTTATATTCTTGTACATTGGAGCAGTATTATAGTAGTTACCGTATATTCTCGTACATTGGAGCAGTCTTATAGTAGCTACATTCTTGTACATAGGGGCAGTATTATAGTAGTTATATTCTTGTACATAGGAGCAGTATTATAGTAGTTATATTCTTGTATATAGGAGCAGTATTATAGTAGTTATATTCTTGTACATAGGGGCAGTATTATAGTAGTTATATTCTTGTACATAGGAGCAGTATTATAGTAGTTATATTCTTGCACATTGGAGCAGTCTTATAGTAGCTATATCCTTGTACACAGGGGCAGTATTTTAGAAAGAGGAAATAAATATAACAGTTGTATGCTGGTACTTGGGGCCCAGTAATGTATTATATCCTTATTAAATGCCTTCAAAATGCATTTTGGCTGCAGTTGCTCTTGGAAATAACACTTTATCGCTGTTATTTTGCTACTAATGGTGGTAAGATGAGATGGGTAATGTTTTCTCTCTGTCAGCAGTGGAACAAGAATCAATTAGGGAACCCATGAATATTGCATGTTCCCTTTCAGCGGTTCATGTCAGACGGTGCAGGTTTGTGGTTTATTATTTGGCAGATGTTTGATATAATGGTCTTACCTTGCTTTTGTACTGTGTGTTATAGGCAGTATTGCATTACAAGTTATTGTTAATGATTTATGTTACTCCAGTAATTGCCATTTACATGCAGGGTAATGAGATGCAATGAGGAAGAGACCCCTGACCATTCTGTTGGTTGTCTGTTAATACTTGCAAGCCTATGGAAATATGCAGAGCGATATTTTTCTGGAGGGCCATGTGGTGTGAGCTTTTACGGTGCGACAGTGTACATGGGTATACACCATATATATAAAGAGCCTCTTACTTTGGAAGCTTGGTCCTGTGGCGCTAGTGGTACAATTTCTGCAATTCTTCACATAGTTGAATACAGTTATATGCTTGGTTGGCTTGAAGTGAATGAGTT
This sequence comes from Ranitomeya variabilis, assembly GCF_051348905.1. Taxonomy (NCBI): domain Eukaryota; kingdom Metazoa; phylum Chordata; class Amphibia; order Anura; family Dendrobatidae; genus Ranitomeya; species Ranitomeya variabilis. Next base: position 209,249,941 of record NC_135239.1, on the reverse strand, counting down.
CCAGGAATAAGTCAGTCATCTGTTCTTACGCCAATATTTAAAGAGATGGCAGCACCTAGACTGTCCTGGACATTATTGACTTTATTGATTGTCCTGTTGAAAGTTCTATACCAATGGTCTCTCCGGCTGTTGCAAAACTACAACTGCCAGCATGTCTTGACAGCCTGGGTGTTGTAGTTTTGCAATAACTAGAAAGTCACAGGGTGGAGCTCACTGATCACTAACTTGATTATAAGATCTACCTTAGCAGTGGATTCAGGATAGGAGAGGGGAGGCGTGAGCAGGGCTTGTGTATTTGTAGGAGGCCCGGGTGACTCTGAGACTAAGGGTATGTGCACACGTAGATGGAACATCTGTGGATTTTTCCACACCTGTTTTGAGAACTCCGCAGGTAAAAAGCACTGCGTTTTACCTGCGGATTTCCGGCGGATTTAGTGCAGATTTTATGCGGTTTTTGTGCGGATTCCACCTGCGGTTTTACATCTGCGGATTCCTATTATAGAGCAGGTGTAAACCTCTGCGGAATCCGCACAAAGAATTGACATGCTGCGGAATAAACAACGCTACGTTTCCACTAATTTTTTTCCGCAGCATGTGCACCGATTTTGTTTTCCATAGGTTTACATGGTACTGTAAACTCAGGGAAAACAGCTGCGAATCCGTAGCGTCAAAACCGCAACGTGTGCACATACCCTTAGGGCTCATACTCACTTGCGAGCAACTCGGATAAGTCTCGCATGGCAATACCCGGCACTGCACCGGGCACCCAGGAGTGGAGCGTGCGGCTGCATGTATTGCTATGCGGCCGCACGCTCCAATCTGAGTGCCGGGTATTGCCGTGCGAGACTCATCCGAGTTGCTCGCAAGTGAGTATGAGCCGTAAATGATGGCTCCATAACTGTATCCGAGAGGTAGAATATGTCAGGAGCAGTCAAGGAAACAAACCCCATAGTGATAGAATATGAGGATGTCTTTTCCCATTTTCACAATGCTTTGTGACCCGCCGTCATTTTTTAAGCAGAAATTAATCTGTGGTTTAGGACATAAGTGGAGATTAGCAAAACCGCAGCTTCACTTCCTGCAAAATGATATTGTGAAAAATGTCACAATCATGAGGTCGAGGAGAGCATAGTGAACTGAGTCTGACTGCTCGCCTATCTGCTGAGGTCAGGAGCTGGTCAGCGATGGAGGGAGGACATCAGAAGTAATTACCAGATATTCTACAAATACAATGTAACCGAGCTCTGCTCTGTAGGGTGACAGCCATTTTGTGTATTGTACTTTCCCCAACAAGGGAAAAAATATAAAGTAAGAAATTCTCCAGTCGTTTTCCGGATAAAAATCTGCATCAGTTTTATTCCAACAAAGTAAAAAAATGACGTTCCCAAGTAAATCCGAAAATATATTGTTTTTCCTACGCGTTTCAGACTGAACCTATGTCCTTGTCCATGGATTAGGACTGAGTTTCTTCTGAGTAATCTTCTTTATAATGTGATTACTATAAATGCGGGTGGTCACAAGGGGAGGCTTTGGTAACATAATCTAGGGGGCCTCTAATCTGCTTGCAGATGTTTTTGGTGTCAGATATAAGCAGCGTTTTCCATATTGCAGCATTGCGTTCTAGTTGTTCTCATTTTGTTCTTCATCAGATTACTGGACAGTACTTGGTGTAGATGATAGAATGTAGAATAAGACCCTGAACCAGCAAGGCCTGATGAAAAATCAGCAGCCTGAATGTGTATTTTATGTGTTGGACCTTTAATGTGGAGCTGCCCTTTAACTCTCAGTATGATGCGTGAATTACATATAATAATGTTTATTTCTTTATTTTATGCAGGTTTTCCCGGTCTGACGAGTTATCCCGACACCGCCGATCACATTCCGGTGTGAAGCCATACCAGTGCGCAGTCTGCGAAAAGAAATTTGCTCGCAGTGACCATCTGTCCAAACACATTAAGGTGCACAGATTTCCCCGAAGCAGCCGTTCTACACGTTTATCAAACTGATCCCCTCCTGCAGGATCCGCGTGAAACCCAAGCACTTTGTCCATTTTCCTGACATAACTTATTGGCGTGGACCGAACATCGGATATTGGACTGGACAGTGGTTGTCTACTCTTATTTAATATGGGCGTGAATGAAGCATCTAAGGACCTTGATGCATGCCCTGACAATGAAGGGTTAACGGGGCACTTTATGTTATAATCCACTTGATTCCATTATCATCTGATCTATCAAAGCTCAGACGGTCGCTTAATATTCCAAATTGACCGAATCCTTTAATAGGGCATTGCCTGTAAGGGGCAAACTGGGATCTGCCACGGACAGGACTCTATTGTGCCATTTCAGTGTCCTCTGTGTTACTCAGGAACATTCGGTAGTGTCACGTAAAATCCACCATCTGACGTGGAACTCCAAGTCCCAGGAAGTCAAAGCACTATGAAAGAGTGGAAAAGCGTACCCAAGAGCACTTTCATGCCGTTTTTTTGCCTACAAGACTGTGCCACATTTAGAAGGCTGAGATACACATAATAGACTTGGATACACCAGTCCAGTAGAAAGTATCACACATGATTGACTTAGCTAAACTTCATCTGCATACAGTATCCAACATGGTAGAGCTGGGATACGCCAGTTCAGCAGAAACTATGGCTCATGATTGGCTTAGATACGCAGCTCAGATGACTGTATGACACGTGATAGGTTTAGATACAGCTAGCAAAGTATCATGCATGATACGATTAGATACACAACACTGTAGACAGTTTCACACATGACAGGCTTAAATACAACACACATGATACTATCTTCCGAGCTGTGTATTTAATCGTATCACACATGATGGGCTAGATAGAACATCTCAGCAGACTGTATCACACATGATGGTCTTAGATACGCCAGGTCAGCAGATGGCACTATGCAAGTGGCTTAGATACTCTGAGTCATCAGGAAGTATTACTTATGTTAGACTTGGACACATATTTGCAGACAGTATCACACATTATGGGCTTAGATACACAGCTCTGCAGACAGTATTACACAGGGCAGACTCGGATACAACGGTTCAGCAGACAGTGTCACACATGACAGGCTTAGATACAGCGGCTCAGTCACACACTGTCCCTGGAAATGATTGTATAATGTTTGTTTCTCTGTATTGTCTTCCATTTCTTGTTCTAAGGGAGCAAAGAACGTACTTGATTCCTGGTTTTCCTGGTTTTCTGGGCAGTGTTCATTATTCTGTCACTTTATGTCATGTTGTGTCAAAACAATAATAACTGAACAACCTCAGACCACAAAGCGTCCTTCAATCCGAAACCGTATCAGTATTTCTCAGTCCAGTCCTGGTGTTCTTGGCGTCTTTTATGTAAATCTATTCACTTTATAGATCATGATCTGCTGTGCTATCCGATACTGTGAGACACCTCGTTACCCTCTCCGCAGAACGCCTCCCCCCCAAAAAAATCGCATCTTCGGCGATCTGCAATGTTGTCATTTACATCGATGGCGGCTAATGAGCCTTCCTGCAAGCTTTATTCGGTGTTAAAAAGTTCAGTGCATTTATTTTTCTAAAAAAAAAATGTAAAAATACTGTAGAAAAAATGTGAAAAATAGAAATTAATTTAATTTTATAACAAATATTATTATAGTAAAAGTCCTATAATCTTCCAGAAATATGTATGAATGTAAATGTGCTACGTTGTATAGTACGCATCAGTCCATTGAGAAGTTTAAAAGAGGATGCATGCTGTAAAAATATGGAGCTAGGGGGCGCTCATGAGCCTCCCATCTGATGGAAATATATTTCTACATTTTTTAAATTTTTGTAGTTTCCATAGTGAGAATGTGCATTGTTGTCACGTCGATATGACATCATATTATCTAGAGTTCTGAATATGCTGCTCTCTGGTGCCTGGTATATACCCACCACCCCCAGTGCCTGTTTTGTGGAGCCTCCAGCCGATCACGTGACTCTGCCACAGGATCATCTATAGAGAAATATATATTTTATTACTGCTGCTGTTTGAGCTTTATTTTATTAAGCTTTAAATCTCAATTTTTTAATATATTTCAGTGATTTTTTTAAATACTTAAATTTCACCTTAATTCATTTTAAAAAAAATTCACAATTTTTTTTCTCGCTGTTGGACTGGGGCAGATAAGGGATGTTTAGTGGTAGGTCCCTCTAGTGTTAAAAAAAGGTTAATACATTTTGCATTCCTTAAAAAATATAGAAAAATGTATAAATGAAATTAATTTATAGAATAAGGAGGGTCTGAGGGCCAAAAAATTGTTAAAGTCTAGAGCCACTAGCCCATTATTTTGTAACTCTCTTGTGCCATAGGTTTGTGCTCTGAGATAATAAGCCTGTGCTCTGAGAAAAGCCCTGAAACACTGATATACTATAGCTGTGCTCTGCAGTACTCTTGTCAGGCTCTGGGATATTAGGCCACACTACAGTAATCCAGGGATCTGAGATTATAAGCCTATGTCTTGAGGAAATATGTCAGGCACAGAGATATTAGAGCTGTACTCTTGGATACTTAGTCAGGCTTTGAACCAATACACCAGCACTCTGAAATAATTAAGTCAGAGTTATAAGACAATACATGAGTGCCCGGAGACAATAAACTTGTGCCCTGAGAAAATGTATCAGACACTGAGATATTATAGCTGTGTTCTGGGATACTTTGTCGGTGTCTCCAATGATACACAAGGATAATAATGAGTTCTCTGAGATAATAAGCTTGTGTATTGAGGAAATATATTAGACGCTGGGATAATATAGCTGTGTAATGGGTTCTTTGTCAGGCTCTAAGATAATAAGCTAGTGCGTTGACATAATAAGTCACTTCTTTTAGATAATTGAGATAAATGAAGAGATAATAAGGCAGAGCACAGAAAGAATTTCTCAGATTTCACCTAATTTTTAATTTTAATTCTTCCAGAACTAAATTACGTTTTAATTTGGAAATCCGGAAATACTATTATATTCACAAATAGTTGTACTTAAAGGCGTTGTCCAACTTTAGTAAAACATGGCTGTAGTCTAAAAACAGTGCTGCACCTGTCCATGGGTTGTTGTTAATTTCAATGAAGTACATTGAGCTGAGCTGCAATACCACATACAAACTGTGGTCAGAGTGGTGCTGTTTTGGGCCATGTTTTAACAATGTAGGAGATCCCCTATAAGTAGGGCTGCCGTGTATTTTACAAAGGTTACAAACAGTTGCAGAAGATGGTAAATTTTAATCTGCCCCTCTCTCCTGTTCTGGGCTTTGCAGTTGACAATGTTGTTCACATGGACGATAATTGGATCCATATGTAGAGCTGCCAACCGACCAACCTCTGACCAGGCGGTTTACATCCTCCTCTGAATGTATGTAAATAACGTGTACATAGAAATCTCCGGTGGAATATGCCTTGTAATAAGATATCAAATCAATGTAAATTAAATCAAAATGGAAATATCTCTATGATACCATGTGTATAATATACTGTATTTCTCCAATGTTCTATATAAATATATTTACTTTGACAATAAATTTTCAAAAATATATTTTGCCTGATTGTGGTGTTATTGGAGACATAGTCTGAAAATTAATGGAGACTGCAGGATAAGAGCATTTATCACCGCCTATCCTTTACCTATTGAATGTTATATATATATCTGTATGATCACTGGGGGCATGACAGCTGAGACCCCCGCTAATCCCAAGAACTGGGATCTATATATCATAGAAAAGCACATGATGAAGCAGTTATGTGAGGCATTTTCCTTGTGATAGCATCTGGACCTACACAATAAGTAGCCCCAAATGCCATCCACTCTTTTTTTATAAAGGATATACGGATGTCTAATTCCTCTGCATGTATATATATTTAAGTGATACAATTCTGCCTGCAGCTACCACGAGAGGAGACTCATGAGCTCACTGAATACTTTTTTTTTTACTTTTTTTTTTAAATTGAGCTCAATGTATAATCTGTCCTCAGTAAGCTCCCCCTAGTGGTGGCTGCAGGAAGACAGATTTTTATAATTTATCAATATGTTTACAGGGGATATTAAGCATTATATTATTAAAAAAAAATGTCTGATATTGGACCTTACTACACCACTCTCTTTGTCTACGTCTACAGATTTGAGTGTACATCATGAGGACCCTAAGGCAAATTAGGTCCCATTTTTAAGAAAAAGCAGAAAAGGCATCTCCTGTTTCTAGCGGTCTATGAGGCAGCCAGGTTGTCTAGATGACACTTTCCATGTAATTTGCTTTTAATACATTAAAAACCACAATAGCCGTCATATTTTATGTTTGTCTTAAAGGTTTCTAGGAATAACAAATTGTTCCTGCCATGCATGCCTAGAACTGATCCAAACCGCAGCCTGTGTCTTGTGACTGGCGTCCATTAGTGATCAGGCACGTACGTATGACCACCTGGGTCATCTCCTGGGGCCTCTGTCCTGGAGGCTAAGCTTCCAGTACACATGTTATTCTGTTTTCCTCTTAGATTTTCAGTCTAGTCATGGTTTATCCAAATAAACAGGTGAATCTGCCCAGGAGTACACTGGCGTCAAAGTTCTGGAGTTAATGATTAGTGCCACCTCTAGCTGTTTATCCACTCTCCTTATCCAATCAGAGGCAGAAAACCAGCTGTTTGTGAATTCCATTCAGTTTTTTCCCCTTTTTATGGCCTGTTTTTTCCAAGTTCCTGTTATATTGTTATTATTATTGCACTGAATAAGCAAACAAGAACAATGTATTCATAATATATCCAATGTATCCACAATGTTCACGTCTGTCCTTGTGTAGGCTCATCCAAACAAGAGACACATTTATTAATTTAGAAGCCATTTATATACAGTGGTCTGAAAAAATATTCATACTCCATAACTTTTTTCCAAATTTTTTCACGATACAGCCACATATTAAATAAATAATACATGTATTTTATTGGGATTTTATGCGATACCGTACATCAACACAAAGTAACGTATTTGTGAATTGAAAGGAATTGATACAAGGTTTCTAAATATTTTAAAAATATAAATCTGAAAATTGTACGGTACTTTTGTATTCAGCCCCCCAGTCTCAGTACTTTGTAGGACCACTTTTCACTGTAATTATTGCTATAGTCTTTTGGGGTCTGTCTCTACCAGCTTTGCACATCTAGGAAGTGACATTTTTTCCCCTTCTCGTTCTCGCTTAGTAAGATTGGATGGAGACGTCTATGATGGGCAATTTTCAAGTCTTGTCACAGATTATCAGTGGGATTCAGTCTTTTGCAGGCTCTAACAGGTTTTCCTCCAGGATAGCCCTGTATTTAACTCCATCCTTCTTCCCACCAACTCTGACCAGCTTCTGCTGAAGAAAAGCCTTCCCACAGCAGGATGCTGCCTCTACCATGTGTGACGGTGAGGATGGTGTTTTCAGGGTGATATGCGGTGTTAGTTTAACACCAAACATATCGTTATGCATTTAGCTCATGAATTTCGATTTTGGTCTCATCTGACCAGAGCCTCTTCTCCCACATTCTCGCTTTGTCTCCTACATGGCTTTTTGCAAACTGCAAACTGGACTTCTTATGGCTTGCTTTCAAAAATTAGTTTCTTCTTGCCACTCTTCCATAAAGGCCAAATTTGTGGAGTATATGACATAGGCTACGGTCACATTATCAGGAATTTCTACATTTCTGTTTTTTTCAGTCAAGATACAGAGATGCAATAATGAGAAAAAAATGAACTTTTTGGAATTTGCCAAATGGCTGCAATGAAACAAAGAGTGAAAAATTTAAAGGGGTCTGAATACTTTCCGTACCCACTGTATGTTTTCCTTTTTTATTTTATTATAGTGATATGTATTCTTGATAATATGACCCTTTTATATGTCATACATTACTGCATTAGAATGCTTCATTTGTATGCATATATATTTTTTTGTTAATTGTTTACAGTTCTAAAGAAGGCCAATTTAGACCGAAATGTCAATAGAGGATACGATATTTAAAAAAAATATTATTTTTTGCATCAATTCTGTGGAGTGCCAAATTCACATTTTTTGGGGGCTATAATTGGAGTGGAATCCTATTTGTGCACCCTGAGAGCAGTGCCACGTAGCTCTTTTTTGTTTTTCATTACAGTCTATGGGGGCTGCATTATAATCTATGGGCTGCGCTATACCCTATGGGAGCTGCATTATACTGTATGGCACTGCATTATACTATATGAGGACTGCATTATACTCTATGAGGCTGCATTATACTCTATGGAGGCGGCATTATTCTCTATGGCGCTGCACTATACCATAAGAGGGCTGCAATATACTCTATGGGGGCTGCATTATACTCTATGGGGGATTTGTTATACTCTACAGGGCTTGTGTTATACTCTACATTGGGCTGCACTATACTCTATGGGGGCTGCATTATACTTTATGAAGCTGCATTATACTCTATGGAGGCTGCATTATATTATTCAAGGCCGCATTATACTGTATGGGGGCTGTGTTATACTCTATGGAGGCTGCATTATACTCTATGGGACTGTGTTATACTCTATGGGGCTCTATCAAGGACCATAGGGAGTGCATTGTATTCTGTACTATATGGGGGCTGCATTATACTCTACTATATGGGGGCTGCATTATACTCTATCAAGGACTATTGGGAGTACATTATATTATATGAGGGCTGCATTATACTGTACGGAGGACTATGGGGAATGCGTTATGCTGTATGGAGGACTATGGGGAATGCATTATACTGTATGGAGGACTATGGGGAATGCATTATATATGAAGGACTTTGGAGTGTATTATATTATGGGGAGTGCATTACACTATATGGAGGACAATGAGGGGGTATTATACTGTGTGGAGGAATAAGGGGTGCATTATACTATATGGAAGACTGTTGGGTGCATTATACTATATGGAGGACTATGGGTAGTGTATCATACTATTTGGAGGACTATGGAGAGTGCATTACACTAAATGGAGAACTATGGGGAGTATATTATACTATATGGAGGACTATGAGGAGTGCATTATACTATATGGAGGTCTATGAGGAGTGTATTATACTATGTGGATGACTATGTGGCACATTATAATATCTGAATGACTTTGGGGTGCATTATACTATCGGAAGTGCGTTGTTCTATATGGAGGACTATAGGGGTGCATTATACAATATAGAGGACTATGGGATGCATTATACTATATTGAGGACTATGGGTGTGCATTATACTGTGTGGAAGACTATTGAGTGCATTATACTATATTGAGGACTATGGGAAGTATATTATACTATTTGGAGGTCTATGGAGAGTGCATTACACTATATGGAGACCTATGGGAGTGCATTACACTACAGCTGTGGCAAAAATTAAGAGACCACCACATCAAAACCCTGTCATGGGCAGCCCAATCTCCAGACCTAAACCCCATTTCAAACCTCTGGAATGTAATTAAGAGGATAGTGGATAGTCACAAGCCATCAAAGAAGAACTGCTTACATTTTTGCGCCAGGAGCAGTGTGAAAGCTGGTGGAAAGTATGCCAAAACACATGAAATCATTAAAATCATGGTTATTCCACAAAATATTGATTTCTGAACTCTTCCTGAGTTAAAACATTAGTATTGTTGTTTCTAAAATGATTATGACTTGTTTTCTTTGCATTATTTGAGGTCTGAAAGCACTGAGGTTTTTTTTTGTAATTTTGACCATTTCTACTTTTCAGAAAAAAAAATACCAAATCAATTGCTTGGAAATTTGGAGACATGTTGTCAGTAATTTATAGAATAAATGAAAAATTTACATTTTACTCAAAAATATACCTATAAAGAGAAAAATCAGACAAACTGAACATTTTGCAGTGGTCTCTTAATTTTTGCCAGAGCTGTATATGGAAGACTATGGGGTGTGCAATCTACTATATAAAGGACTATTGGGAGTGTATTATACTATATGGAGGTCTATTTGGATTGTATTATACTATGTAGATGCCTATGTGGCACATTATACTTTGTGTGGGACTATGGGGGCACATTATACTATGTGTGTGACTATGGGGCATATTATACTATATGGAGGACTATGGGGTGTGCATTATACTGTATGGAGGACTATGGGGCGCCTTATACTATATGGAGGACTATGGGGGGCATTATAATAAACAAGCAAAATGCTGCCTATTCTTAAAGTGATTGGATTGTTTATGCCAGAACAGACATCTACCCTACTCCTGAGACAATGGTGGGCTTATCATTGGTGCTACCTGTGTAGTTACAAAGGTGCCTAAAAGATAAGGGGGTCACTTCCACCTCCAAAACATCAAATGGCTTCTGTCACAGACATAAATTATTATTATTATTATTATTATTATTATTATTCATTTTTATAGCGCCATTTATTCCATGGCGCTTTACATGTGAAATACGGGTCAAATATAGACAAATACATTAAACATGAGCAAAAAACAAGGCACACGGGTACATAAGGAGGGAGGACCCTGCCCGCGAGGGCTCACAATCTGCAGGGGATGGGTGATGATACACTAGGAGAGGGCAGAGCTGGTTGTGCGGCGGTTCAGTAGGTTCAGGATCACTGCAGGCTGTAGGCTTGTCGGAAGAGGTGAGTCTTCAGGTTCTTTTTGAAAGTTTCTATGGTAGGCGAGAGTCTGATGTGCTGGGGTAGAGAGTTCCAGAGTATGGGGGAAGCACGGGAGAAGTCTTGGATGCGGTTGTGGGAAGAAGAGATGAGAGGGGAGTAGAGAAGGAGGTCTTGAGAGGATCGGAGGTTGCGTGTTGGTAGGTACCGGGAGATCATGTCACAGATGTATGGAGGAGATAGGTTGTGGATGGCTTTGTAGGTCATTGTGAGGGTTTTGAACTGGAGTCTCTGGGCAATAGGAAGCCAGTGAAGGGCTTGGCATAGGGGAGAGGTGTTGTGAATTTGGATTCTGGGCTCCCCCGGTGGCTACTGGTGGAATTGAACTGGTGTCTTCATCTTCTCTGTTCACCTGTTCCCATCAAGATGTGGGAGTCGCTATATAACCTTGCTGCTCTGTTAGTTGCTTGCCGGTCAACAATGTTATCAGAAGCCTCTCTGTGCTTGTTCCTGCTCCTAGACAACTACTAGATAAGTTGGACTCTTGTCCATGTTTGTTTTTGCATTTTGTTCCAGTTCACAGCTGTAGTTTCGTTACTGTGTCTGGAAAGCTCTTGTGAACGGGAATTGCCACTCTGGTGTTATGAGTTAATGCCAGAGTTTTAAAGTAATTTCTGGATGGTGTTTTTTGATAGGGTTTTCAGCTGACCATGAAAGTGTCCTTTCTGTCTTCTGCTATGTAGTAAGTGGACCTCAAATTTGCTAAACCTATTTTCATACTACGTTTGTTATTTCATCTCAACTCACCGCCAATACATGTGGGGGGCCTCTGTCTCCTTTCGGGGTATTTCTCTAGAGGTGAGCTAGGACTGATATTTTCCTCTGCTAGCTTTATTTAGTCCTCCGGCTGGGCTGGGCATCTAGAATCAACGTAGGCATGCTACCCGGCCACTGCTAGTTGTGCGTTAGGTTTAGTTCATGGTCAGCTCAGTTCCCATCTTCCAAGAGCTAGTTCCTATATATGCTTATGCTATGTTCTCTTGCCATTGAGATCATGACAGTTTGACCGGCCCGCAAAGTGTTAATTGTTTGGGCTGAAGCAGGAGAAAAAGAAGTGTTGAAGGGAAATTTTTTTTTTTTTTCCCCTCAGAGTTTGGCTGCCTAGCCCTTAATTGCTGTCTAGCTGCTTCTTACCTCCTCTTAACCCTTGAATGGCTCTGTGTCCACCTGTTTGTAATGGATCTTCAGAGTGTAACTGCAGGTTTGAATAATCTCGCCACGAAGGTACAAAATTTGCAAGATTTTGTTTGTCATGCACCTGTATCTGAGCCGAGAATTCCTTTGCCGGAATTTTTCTCGGGGAATAGATCCGGGTTTCAGAATTTTCGAAATAATTGCAAATTATTTTTGTCTCTGAAATCTCGCTCTGCCGGAGACCCTGCACAGCAGGTCAGGATTGTGATTTCCTTGCTCCGGGGCGACCCTCAAGACTGGGCTTTTTCATTGACACCAGGGGATCCTGCGTTGCTCAATGTGGATGCGTTTTTTCTGGCCTTGGGGTTGCTTTATGACGAACCTCATTTGGAGCTTCAGGCAGAAAAAACTTTGATGTCCCTATCTCAGGGGCAAGATGAAGCGGAAATTTACTGCCAAAGATTCCGTAAATGGTCTGTGCTTACTCAGTGGAATGAGTGCGCCCTGGCGGCGACTTTCAGAGAGGGTCTCTCTGATGCCATTAAGGATGTTATGGTGGGGTTCCCTGTGCCTGCGGGTCTGAATGAGTCCATGACAATGGCTATTCAGATCGATAGGCGTTTGCGGGAGCGCAAACCAGTGCACCATCTGGCGGTGTCCACTGAGAAGTCGCCAGAGAGTATGCAGTGTGATAGAATTCTGTCCCGAAGCGAGCGGCAGAATTTTAGACGGAAAAATGGGTTGTGTTTCTATTGTGGTGATTCTACTCATGTTATATCAGCATGCTCTAAGCGCACTAAAAAGCTTGGTAAATCTGTTTCCATTTGCACCTTACCGTCTAAATTTATTCTATCTGTGACCCTGATTTGCTCTTTGTCATCTATTACCACGGACGCCTATGTCGACTCTGGCGCCGCTTTGAGTCTTATGGATTGGTCCTTTGCCAAACGCTGTGGGTATGATTTAGAGCCTTTGGAGACTTCTATTCCTCTGAAGGGGATTGACTCCACCCCATTGGCTAATAATAAACCACAATACTGGACACAAGTAACTATGCGTATTAATCCGGATCACCAGGAGATTATTCGCTTTCTGGTGCTGTATAATCTACATGATGATTTGGTGCTAGGATTGCCTTGGCTGCAATCTCACAACCCAGTCCTCGACTGGAGAGCTATGTCTGTGTTGAGCTGGGGATGTAAGGGGGCTCATGGGGATGTACCTGTGGTTTCCATTTCATCATCCATTCCCTCTGAAATTCCTGAGTTCCTGTCTGACTATCGTGACGTCTTTGAAGAATCCAAGCTTGGTTCGTTACCTCCGCACCGAGAGTGCGATTGTGCCATAGATTTAATCCCGGGTAGTAAATACCCAAAGGGTCGTTTATTTAATCTGTCTGTGCCTGAACATGCTGCTATGCGAGAATATATAAAGGAGTCCTTGGAAAAGGGACATATTCGTCCATCGTCATCTCCCTTAGGAGCCGGTTTTTTCTTTGTGTCAAAAAAAGACGGCTCTTTGAGACCATGTATTGATTATCGGCTTTTGAATAAAATCACTGTTAAATATCAATACCCATTGCCGTTGCTGACTGATTTGTTTGCTCGCATAAAGGGGGCCAAGTGGTTCTCTAAGATTGACCTTCGTGGGGCGTATAATTTGGTGCGAATCAGGCAGGGGGATGAGTGGAAAACCGCATTTAATACGCCCGAGGGCCACTTTGAGTATTTAGTGATGCCTTTTGGTCTTTCTAATGCTCCGTCAGTTTTCCAGTCCTTTATGCATGATATTTTTCGCGATTATTTGGATAAATTTATGATTGTGTATCTGGATGATATTCTGATTTTTTCGGATGACTGGGACTCTCATGTCCAGCAAGTCAGGAGGGTTTTTCAGGTTTTGCGGTCTAATTCTTTGTGTGTGAAGGGTTCTAAGTGTGTTTTTGGGGTACAGAGGATTTCCTTTTTGGGATATATTTTTTCCCCCTCTTCCATTGAAATGGATCCTGTCAAGGTTCAAGCTATTTGTGATTGGACGCAGCCCTCTTCTCTTAAGAGTCTTCAGAAATTTTTGGGCTTTGCTAACTTTTATCGTCGATTTATTGCTGGTTTTTCGGATATTGCTAAGCCATTGACCGATTTGACTAAGAAGGGTGCTGATGTTGCTGATTGGTCCCCTGATGCTGTGGAGGCCTTTCGGGAGCTTAAGCGCCGTTTTTCCTCTGCCCCTGTGTTGCGTCAGCCTGATGTTGCTCTACCTTTTCAGGTTGAGGTCGACGCTTCTGAGATCGGAGCTGGGGCAGTGTTGTCGCAGAAAAGTTCTGACTGCTCCGTGATGAGGCCTTGTGCCTTCTTTTCCCGTAAATTTTCGCCCGCTGAGCGGAATTATGATGTTGGGAATCGGGAGCTTTTGGCCATGAAGTGGGCTTTTGAGGAGTGGCGCCATTGGCTCGAGGGGGCCAGACATCAGGTGGTGGTATTGACTGACCACAAAAATTTGATTTATCTTGAGACCGCCAGGCGCCTGAATCCTAGACAGGCGCGCTGGTCATTATTTTTCTCTCGGTTTAATTTTGTGGTGTCATACCTACCGGGTTCTAAGAATGTTAAGGCGGATGCCCTTTCTAGGAGTTTTGAGCCTGACTCGCCTGGTAACTCTGAGCCCACAGGTATCCTTAAGGATGGAGTGGTATTGTCAGCCGTTTCTCCAGACCTGCGGCGGGCCTTGCAGGAGTTTCAGGCGGAGAGACCTGATCGTTGCCCACCTGATAAACTGTTTGTTCCTGATGATTGGACCAGTAGAGTCATCTCTGAGGTTCATTCTTCTGCGTTGGCAGGTCATCCTGGCATTTTTGGTACCAGGGATTTGGTGGCAAGGTCCTTCTGGTGGCCTTCCCTGTCACGAGATGTGCGAGGCTTTGTGCAGTCTTGTGACGTTTGTGCTCGGGCCAAGCCTTGTTGTTCTCGGGCTAGTGGATTATTGTTGCCCTTGTCTATTCCTAAGAGGCCTTGGACGCACATCTCGATGGATTTTATTTCAGATCTGCCTGTTTCTCAGAAGATGTCTGTCATCTGGGTGGTGTGTGACCGTTTTTCTAAGATGGTCCATTTGGTTCCTCTGCCCAAGTTACCTTCTTCTTCCGAGTTGGTTCCTCTGTTTTTTCAAAATGTTGTTCGTTTGCATGGTATTCCTGAGAATATCGTTTCTGACAGAGGGACCCAATTCGTGTCTAGATTTTGGCGGGCATTCTGTGCTAGGATGGGCATAGATTTATCTTTTTCGTCCGCTTTCCATCCTCAGACGAATGGCCAGACCGAGCGGATTAATCAGACCCTGGAGACATATCTGAGGTGTTTTGTGTCTGCTGACCAGGATGATTGGGTTGCTTTTTTGCCATTGGCGGAGTTCGCTCTCAATAATCGGGCCAGCTCTGCCACTTTGGTGTCCCCGTTTTTCTGTAATTCGGGGTTTCATCCTCGATTTTCCTCTGGTCAGGTGGAATCTTCGGATTGTCCTGGAGTGGATGCTCTGGTGGAGAGATTGCATCAGATCTGGGGGCAGGTGGTGGACAATTTGAGGTTTTCCCAGGAGAAGACTCAGCTTTTTGCCAACCGCCACCGTCGTGTTGGTCCTCGGCTTTCTGTTGGGGATTTGGTGTGGTTGTCTTCTCGTTTTGTCCCTATGAGGGTCTCTTCTCCTAAGTTTAAGCCTCGGTTTATCGGCCCGTATAAGATATTGGAGATTCTTAACCCTGTTTCCTTCCGTTTGGACCTCCCTGCATCCTTTTCTATTCATAACGTTTTTCATCGGTCATTATTGCGCAGGTATGAGGTACCGGTTGTGCCTTCCGTTGAGCCTCCTGCTCCGGTGTTGGTTGAGGGTGAGTTGGAGTACGTTGTGGAGAAAATCTTGGACTCTCGTGTTTCCAGACGGAGACTCCAGTATCTGGTCAAGTGGAAGGGATACGGCCAGGAGGATAATTCTTGGGTGAATGCATCTGATGTTCATGCCTCCGATCTGGTTCGTGCCTTTCATAGGGCCCATCCTGATCGCCCTGGTGGTTCTGGTGAGGGTTCGGTGCCCCCTCCTTGAGGGGGGGGGTACTGTTGTGAATTTGGATTCTGGGCTCCCCCGGTGGCTACTGGTGGAATTGAACTGGTGTCTTCATCTTCTCTGTTCACCTGTTCCCATCAAGATGTGGGAGTCGCTATATAACCTTGCTGCTCTGTTAGTTGCTTGCCGGTCAACAATGTTATCAGAAGCCTCTCTGTGCTTGTTCCTGCTCCTAGACAACTACTAGATAAGTTGGACTCTTGTCCATGTTTGTTTTTGCATTTTGTTCCAGTTCACAGCTGTAGTTTCGTTACTGTGTCTGGAAAGCTCTTGTGAACGGGAATTGCCACTCTGGTGTTATGAGTTAATGCCAGAGTTTTAAAGTAATTTCTGGATGGTGTTTTTTGATAGGGTTTTCAGCTGACCATGAAAGTGTCCTTTCTGTCTTCTGCTATGTAGTAAGTGGACCTCAAATTTGCTAAACCTATTTTCATACTACGTTTGTTATTTCATCTCAACTCACCGCCAATACATGTGGGGGGCCTCTGTCTCCTTTCGGGGTATTTCTCTAGAGGTGAGCTAGGACTGATATTTTCCTCTGCTAGCTTTATTTAGTCCTCCGGCTGGGCTGGGCATCTAGAATCAACGTAGGCATGCTACCCGGCCACTGCTAGTTGTGCGTTAGGTTTAGTTCATGGTCAGCTCAGTTCCCATCTTCCAAGAGCTAGTTCCTATATATGCTTATGCTATGTTCTCTTGCCATTGAGATCATGACAGAGAGGCTGGGGAATAGCGGGGAGACAGGTAGATTAGTCGAGCAGCAGAGTGTAGGATGGATTGGAGTGGTGCCAGAGTGCTAGAGGGGAGTCCAGAGAGTAGGAAGTTGCAGTAGTCGAGGCGGGAGATGATAAGGGCATGCACTAGTGTTTTTGTGGTGTCACGGTCAAGGAATGCGCGGATCCGGGAAATGTTTTTGAGTTTGAGGCGGCAGGAGGAGGCAAGGGCTTGGATATGTGGCTTGAAAGAGAGGGCAGAGTCGAGGATCACCCCGAGGCACCGGGCGTGTGGGACTGGGCAAAGTGAGCAGCCATTGACATTGATGGATAGGTCTGGTGGAGGGGTAGAGTGAGATGGGGGAAAGATGATGAATTCTGTTTTGTCCATGTTCAGTTGTAGAAAGCGAGCAGAAAAGAAGGCTGAAATAGCAGACAGACAGTGCGGGATTTTGGTAAGTAAGGAGGTGAGGTCAGGTCCGGATAGGTAGATCTGCGTGTCATCAGCATAGAGATGGTACTGCATACCGTGGGATTCTATGAGCTGTCCCAGACCGAAGGTGTAGATGGAGAAGAGTAGGGGTCCTAGAACAGAGCCTTGAGGAACACCGACTGACAAGGGGCGAGGTGAGGAGGTGGTGTGGCGGAGGGAGACACTGAATGTCCGATCTGTCAGATATGATGAGATCCAGGAAAGGGCCAAGTCTGTGATGCCAAGAGATGAGAGGATTTGTAGCAGAAGGGAGTGGTCCACAGTGTCAAAGGCAGAAGACAGGTCGAGGAGAAGGAGGACAGAGTAGTGTCGCTTGTTCCTGGCAGTTAGTAGGTCATTGGTGACTTTAGTTAGGGCAGTTTCAGTTGAGTGATGGGAACGGAAGCCAGATTGTAATCGGTCAAAGAGGGAGCAGGAGGAGAGGTGAGAGAACAGTTCAAGATGGATGTGTTGCTCCAGCAATTTGGAGGCATAAGGAAGAAGAGATATCGGGCGATAGCTAGACACAGAGGATGGGTCGAGGGAGGGCTTTTTGAGGATGGGTGTGATCTTGGCATGTTTGAAGGATGAGGGGAAGACACCTGTTGTGAGTGAGAGGTTGAAGAGGTGCGTTAGGGTTGGGATGAAGACCGTGGAAAGGTTAGGGATGAGGTGAGATGGGAGCGGGTCGAGCGTGCAGGTGGTGAGGTGTGAGTAAATTATGATGAGATATTGGACTGCAAAGGTCCCATAATCTGTTCTTGCTCAGAAACCCCTTCAGTCTGTATCCACCCACTCCTGAGAACAATCCCAGGGCAGTTCTTAAAAAGTTGGTGGTTGAATAAAGGATGTCTCGATAGTGGAAACATATTGATGCATTACATATGGCGGTGGGACACTATTCTTAAAGATGTAAAACAACAAATGGCGGTTTGTAGAAGGAGCGCTAGCGGCCGTCCCAATGAGGCGGAAATAAGTGCGCAGGTCCCCGCAGCTCCAGCCGGATACCCCACAACGCGGGAGAAAGACTTGCAACATGAACAGAATAGCCGGTCTCAGGAGCGCAGAAGGAGAACACAGACACCAGTTAGGGTAAAACCACAACGTGTTTCAACGGTGTGCGCCATCTTCTTCAGGTAGATATTTATTAAATATCTTCCTGAAGAAGACGGCGCACGCCGTTGAAACGCGTTGTGGTTTTACCCTAACTGGTGTCTGTGTTCTCCTTCTGCGCTCCTGAGACCGGCTATTCTGTTCCTGTTGCAACTATTCTTAAACAGAGTCACCAGGTCTGATTTGCTGAATACCATGTTGTAGTGGGGCTTTTGGACAACTGATGCACCATGGACCAGATGTGATTGTTATTTTTGCATTCCCACTAGCTCTGGCCTTGCAGATAGCAATGACATTCCTGAAGACATATCGTTTGCTGCACTTATCTGCCATCTTCTAGTGTAGATGTGTATTGTGTTCTTGTTTTTATGAATCCATTGCACTTGGTGCTGTTATTTGATACAGTTCTCGTACTTGCAGGGTGCAGGATTGTTACACATTAACTTTTGTCTCTTTCATCGGCCTTCACATAGAACATTCTCTGTGTGTCCCTTCTGGTTGTCACAGCAACAACAAGGACCTTCATGATTAGAACTTGCTAAATATCATCGGTATGCAATGGACCCTTGAGTGGGGAGACATGTTGAAGGTCTTCACTGCAGAATGCTCCACAGAGATAGCAAAAATGATCAAATCCTCAAGAGGAGTCTGAGGACGGACCTTCAACCGTACCATCCTCAATATCTATGTGTAGAAGCCGAGCAATGAGCAGACTGGTAATTTCTCTTTCCTGTTCCTTAAACCAATTTGTCAAGCTCTGACTTCAATTAGGCATTATACAGAGTAGCAGTTTAAACCAGAGTACCCCTTTAAGAATTAAAGGGCCAGTAAGCCCACATTTTTGGAGCGATCCATAAAAGCAGGCATCATTGTGTAATGGACTATTTCTCTATTGATAAAGAACAAAAAAAATATACATTCCTTGTCTCTGACTGGTAGCCAACAGCCCTGTCATGATCCTCCCGTATAATTCTGTTTACATCATGTTATGTTCATGAAGGTTTTATGCTCCTTTATTCTCTGTTCCAGTTTGATCTACAGTGTGGCAATGTTGGGTAGTTATCTGCCATGTCTAAAAACATAGATCATGGGACACAATCATATGACAGCTAAGCTCCTCTCAGAAAGGGATAGATGCAGAGAAAGTAAATTGTTAGTGTTGCATTATATAACAGAAGTTTTATTTTTAATCTATTCTTATTGAATCTCTACAGGGGCTCATTGTGTAAAGATTGGAATTATATCAGGCCATGCTGGGGATTGATGTTTTCTAACAGTTTAGCTGACAGGATCTTATCATGTATCTATGTACACAGGGAGCTCCCCCTAGTGGTGACTGCAGACAGGATCTTATCATGTATCTCTGTATACAGGGAGCTCCCCCTAGTGGTGACTGCAGACAGGATCTTATCATGTATCTCTGTATACAGGGAGCTCCCCCTAGTGGTGACTGCAGACAGGATCTTATCATGTATCTCTGTATACAGGGAGCTCCCCCTAGTGGTGGCTGCAGACAGGATCTTATGTATCTCTGTATACAGGGAGCTCCCCCTAGTGGTGGCTGCAGACAGGATCTTATCATGTATCTCTGTATACAGGGAGCTCCTCCTAGTGGTGACTGCAGACAGGATCTTATCATGTATCTCTGTATACAGGGAGCTCCCCCTAGTGGTGGCTGCAGACAGGATCTTATCATGTATCTCTATTCAGGGAGCTCCCCTAGTGGTGGCTGCAGACAGGATCCTATCATGTATCTCTGTATACAGGGAGCTCCCCCTAGTGGTGACTGCAGACAGGATCTTATCATGTATCTCTGTATACAGGGAGCTCCCCCTAGTGGTGACTGCAGACAGGATCTTATCATGTATCTCTATATACAGGGAGCTCCCCCTAGTGGTGGCTGCAGACAGGATCTTATCATGTATCTCTGTATACAGGGAGCTCCCCCTAGTGGTGGCTGCAGACAGGATCTTATGTATCTCTGTATACAGGGAGCTCTCCCTAGTGGTGGCTGCAGACAGGATCTTATCCTGTATCTCTGTATACAGGGAGCTCCCCCTAGTGGTGGATGCAGACAGGATCTTATCCTGTATCTCTGTATACAGGGAGCTCCCCCTAGTGGTGGCTGCAGACTGGATATTATCATGTATCTCTGTATACAGGGAGCTCCACCTAGTGGTGGCTGCAGACAGGATCTTATCATGTATCTCTGTATACAGGGAGCTCCCCCTAGTGGTGGCTGCAGACAGGATCTTATCATGTATCTCTGTATACAGGGAGCTCCCCCTAGTGGTGGATGCAGACAGAATCTTATCGTGTATCTCTGTATAGAGAGTTCCCTTCACATTACTTTTTGCTGGGGATTCAGCACAGAATTTCTGAACTAATAACACTGTGATCATAAAAGATGGACAATCATTTTAAGATCACATCGATATCTCTATATTCAGAGTAAACTCCCAGTAACCTCTGATTCCCCTGACCGCTTCCAGCCGCTCCTGGCCCCTCGGGTCCCGATGATAAGATGTTATACAGTGATGTTGATCTTATCCCTTGGTTGCAGCAGATGCTGGCAGCGCTTGGTCTTCCGGGAGCCGCTCAGCCGTGTCAGATTTAAGACCAATCAGATTTGTTTATGAAGTTGTTTGCAGGACAGATATAAATCTTCTTGGGAAGCAATGGGATTAGACATAATTAATTGTATTAACCCTTTCCATACCTGCCTAAAAAGCTCAGTGAGGTTGGGGATACTGTCACAAAACTGCAATAGTTCAAATGGCGTCTACCATGATATTCAGTCCACCCGCACACTTAACCCTGGCACTGCTGACACTCGCTGGCTCCAGGCTCAGTGCCGGCCGCCATGTTGTTCTGCGGATGTTCATTTTCTCACCGATTTCCTTGGCGTCCACTATAAACGACAGTTGTCCGGACACGTGGCGTCTATTCTTGTAGGCCACGGATCCTGTGTTACATCACTTCTGCCATGTATACGGCTTGTTACCATAGCGGGAAGGAGCGGACATTGCCCAGGAGGACAGCCGTGTGTCTATGACCGCTCCTGTGTGTACATCGCCTCCACTATCACATACGCCATGTTGTACTCACGTCACAACCGCTCTCCACAGAGAAACCCGACCACAGGAAGGAGACGACGGCCGCAGTCATTTCTTACACTTCTGAGGTGAAATAAAGCTCAGTTCTCATTGGTTGCCAGGTGAAATGAAAGCTGTGTCCTGATTGATTGCTCTGGCAAAATGTAATTTCTCATTGGTTGCCTGTGAAATGAAAGCTGAGCTCTGATTGGTTGCTTCAGTGAAATAAAAGTTGAGCTCTGATTGGTTGCTCTGGTGAAATAAAAGCTAGGGCCCTAGAAATGGACACTGGAGAAGCTCCTTGGTGACTCCTGGGTGGTCTACAATGGCTGCCATGTACTGTACATGAGCCAAGGTTTTCATGGATCTTGGGGGGTGTCACAAATAAAATTGTCCCCGGGCCAAGGACACGAGCGTCTCAGCTTCTCTGCCTTCTTCCATTAAGGATCCGGCGCACTATGAGGTCACCTTGGCTCCCAGGGAGACATTTGAGGAGCGAGGTTCTGTCAGGCTCGAACTACAAACACGCTCTGGGGGGCTTCTAATGAGGAGCAGATGGAGGCTGCAAAGATTTCCTATTACAACACAAGACCCTAACTGAAAAATGCAGCTTCAAGGCCGGGGGTCCACACAACCAAACCTTTATCGTATCAATATAGGCTTCACGTTTTCACCATTGCTGAGATCTCCGATTGCTGTCAGGGAATAGCTCCATTTTTTTACAGCCAGAAGCTAAAAACCTGTACTGACCTACACTGCTCACAGCTGAAGGATTGCTACAGTTGTATCCAGCACATTTCCCCTGCCTGTTACAATGTGTCAGTGCAGATAAATGTAATAATAGTAAAGAAGTTTGGGGTCGATATGTGTCCTCCTGACTTAATACTCTGTACAGCTGAAGGTTTGTTACAATTGCATCCAGCTTGCTGCCTGCACTGATATATTGTAGGAAACAGAACAGGGTAGAGCTTTGTGCGCCTCAAGCATTTAGCTCCATGAGAATAATCTACACTAGATGTCATTCTCACAGCTGAGGATGTGTTACAATTGCACCCAGCCTACATTGATACATTGCAGTAAATAGGACAAGAGATGGATTGGGGTGGCTTATGATTTTTATATAGAATTATATAGACTAGATACAATTGTACCAAACCCTCACCTGTAAAAACAATTAGATCACAACAGGATTTTTTTTAGCTTCTGAGTAAAAAAAAATGATTAATTTTACGAAGAGCAAACAGAGATGTTGAAAATGATTTCCTGGTAGTATTTGAAGCCTTTAGGGTACTGTCACACAGTACCATTTTGATCGCTACGACGGTACGATTCGTGACGTTCTAGCGATATCGTTACGATATCGCAGTGTCTGACACGCAGCAGCGATCAGGGATCCTGCTGAGAATCGTACGTCGTAGCAGATCGTGTGGAACTTTCTTTCGTCGCTTGATCACCCGCTGACATCGCTGGATCGTTGTGTGTGACAGCGATCCAGCGATGTGTTCGCTTGTAACCAGGGTAAACATCGGGTAACTAAGCGCAGGGCCGCGCTTAGTAACCCGATGTTTACCGTGGTTACCAGCGTAAACGTAAAAAAACAAACAGTACATACTCACATTCCGGTGTCTGTCCTCCGGCGTCTCAGCTTCTCTCCACTGTGTGAGCGTCTGCCAGCCGGAAAGCGAGCACAGCGGTGACGTCTGACGTCACCGCTGTGCTTGCCGGCTATGGCGCTTACACAGTGGAGAGAAGCAGAACGCCGGGGACAGACACCGGAATGTAAGTATGTACTGTTTGTTTTTTTTACGTTTACGCTGGTAACCACGGTAAACATCGGGTTACTAAGCGCGGCCCTGCGCTTAGTAACCCGATGTTTACCCTGGTTACCGGGGACTTCGGCATCGCTCCAGCGCCATGATTGCAAAGTGTGACCGCAGTCTACGACGCTGGAGCGATATTCATACGATCGCTGCGACGTCACGGATCGTGCCGTCGTAGCGATCAAAATGGTACTGTGTGACAGTACCCTTACTGTCCATCTCCTGATAACACTTCTGTCCTCTACTACCCCTATCATTCACAGACTGAGCTGAGCTTACACAATACCCGTTATCTCAATGTCCCCACTTGTTGTCTTTCCTTTTAACTGAATGAACATCACTCACTGATCTTTTTAACATGGAAACTATAAGAACACAAACACCAGGCAGCACAACCAGAATACTCAATGTCAAGTAGGAGACTGGGGGTTATCCTATCAATCGGGCACAGTAATAGAAATTAGGGTTATTACCCAGACTATTATCAAGGGGCATCAGACCACTTCTTCCTCACTCCTTCCTTTTCTCCTCTTTTTCCGCTCATCTTCTATCTCACCCTTTCTCCTTACCTCCTATTCACCTCTTCTACCTCTACTCTTCATACTTTCTCACCTCTCTTTCCTTTCTTTCTTTTCTCGCCTCTTCTTCACTCATTTGTCCTTCACATCTGCTTCTTCTTTGCCTTTTCCTCCTCATCTTGTTTTCTTCCTCACATCTTTTTCCTCATCTTTTCTTTACACTTTCCTTATCTCTTCTTCTCTGCCTTTTCTTCCTTGAAGGGAATTTTTCAACAGGATTTCACCCCACAAACTATGTATATATTTGCATGCAGGCAGCTCTTTCAAAGACAAGTCCAGCAATACCTTTACCAGGCCAGTGCTTTCCTCCATTACCAAGAAATCCGTGTTTGAATTAATATGCAAATGAGGCTGAAGAACTATGGTAGATCTGAAGTTTCTGTCACTCCAGCTCTATTCCCTGTTCAGTGTCGCCACTTCCTGCTTCGCTGGTGGCTCCTTTGCCTGAAGTTACACAGCATAGAGGCTGTCAGTCATGCAGAAGGAGGCAGTGCTGGGCAGGGAATAGAGCTGGAGTGACAGAGGCCTCAGATCTACTATAGTCTTTCAGTTTCATATGCATGTCAAGTCAAATGTCAATTTCTTGGTAATGGAGGAACAGACTAGCCATGTAAAGGTATTGCTGGACTGGTCTCTGAAAGATCTAGATGGATATAAAGTTTTGGAGATTAAATCCTGCTGACAGATTACTTTGAACTTTGTCTTTCTCATCTATTCTTCCTTTTTGTAATTTCTTCTTATTAAGTCTTCTTCGTCACCCCTTCACCTGTTCTTTCTTACTTTTTCTTTACAGACAGTAATGATAAAACTAAATTAAAGTCAAGTCAATTTCTAATTCACTAGTCCCAGATATCACATACAGAACGTTTGTAACCAGGGTCCAAGGTAATTGTGTTCTTAACTCAACTATTGAACCCCTAATGTGGGAAAACCCTTTAATCGAACCCTATATGGCTCTCCAGCTGTTTGTTACACCACTACAACTCTCAGCAACTCCTGAGCGGCCAGCACAGCATGACCCTCTGCATTTATCTAGTCTGCAGGAGATAAAACTTTATACTTGATGACATGAACATTGGATGGATTCAGCAATCAGATTGGCATTTGCCAAATTTTCTGAAACCTCATTTGCCAAAGACGTATTTTGTAACAGGGTCGCCGCGGGTCAAGGGGAACTGGTGCGAGTTGACAGTACAATCCCAAACAGCTGAGTAATTTCAAACCATTAACAGTCCGCTTCAACAGGAGATGAAGAAAAACTGCAAAAGATGATATTGATTAATCTGGTGAAGAACAAAAGACATGTTAACCCCATAGATCAGTCATCTCTGAGCGGTGGCTGGAGACCTCAGTGATGGAATAAAGACTGATTCAATAGGATTCAGTTGTGTAATTTGGGGCTTCCAATGGCTTCAGTACTTTGCATGTGACCATCATATTGGGATCCAGCAGGAAACTCAGCGCAAAATGTGTTTCATGACATATACTGTTTTATTCCTGTAGGGAATATGATTCATCTAAAAAATACATTCTGTCACTTTAAGTGACATCACTACTAGAATTATGAGGTCATCAGCCCCAGCCATGATAACTGAGCATGCTCAGTCATACAATTTATATCGCTTAATCTGAAGCTTTACTTACGTGCAAAAAGAGGGTTAGGCTTGGGGGTGAGGGCCAGCTACACGAGACACTGACAACCAAGCAACTAGATGAGACACTGACTACCACCATGAGTACTATTTTTCGGCTGGAGCAGATTCCCTTAGTCCACACAAAGTTCTTGTAGTCTAAATGTAAGACCTTCTTAGATGAGGAGACTAGAGTCTTTGCATTATAGCCCTGAATTTCAGGACCATGGAAAGGCACTCGAATAAATATGTAAAAACTAACAATCCTGAAATAGTGCCACCAGCCTTACAGATGTAGCAGAGCCGGTGTAATTATTCAAGTCTTTAAGGCGGAATTTTCTGTGCATCATACACGCAGTCCTATGTAAAGCCACAAATGACATATGATGTCACCATGACATATGTCAAATTGCAAACTCAGCATTTACCCCAAGCTCTGAATCTCTTGTGCACAGTACAGTTATCCAATATCGCCACCCATAACTCATGTCTGCATGCTTTATAGGAAGCCAGCTGTAAGGTCAGCAGTGCTAGAGATTTCATAATTCCATTGCTTCATTGGTGTTGGCACTTGGCAGAGAAAAGCCTCCAGAATCCACTGTGCCTTGTCCTAGGGATTGGCTCAGAAGCCTCCCAAATGTCTGCAACAACTCCCAGCTGTGAAGACACCAGGTGACCCGGTCCGGGGGCCAGCAATTTGCTCAATACGCTGATGCGCTGCTGATTTGCAGGCTGATGGTCAGTTGGCAGGGTTCGGCTGCTGCAAGGAGCTTGTCGGCGTGATTCTGATAGATTCAGTGCTTTGAAACTTTCTGGGCCTTGTCTCAGTTTTCCTTTGGCTGCTGTTTGTGCCAGAGGAGATAATGAGCCTGACAACATCTATAATAACACAATCCCGGCTGACTGACCCCCAGCCATCAGCTATAATCTGTAAGAGAAACTAGCAGCAAGAGTTCAATCTCCCTACAGCACCACCGCTGGCATAATAAGGTATTACACAGTTCCCATAAGTCTGTACATGCAGGGCTGACAGTGCCACCAGGAATTTCCAGGCCCCATACTGGCAACATATTCGGACCCCCTTGAGACTCTGCCCAGTCTCCACCACAGCTCCGCCTTCACCCCTCGAACCTTCCACAGTGTCACTGCCCACTCTTGGAAAAACCACTTCTGAACCACGCCCTCACCAATGACACATTCACAGTTCCCATCGAATACCATATCACATATAAAGACATCATCTTCTGTTTAGGCCAAAAGATTTTTTAAGCCCCCCTTCCCCATGACAAGGTAGACTCTTTTGGCCCCATTCTACTCTACTATTCATTTTTCATTAAGTGAATGTGTCACATACATTTTTAAAAATGACCAATAATACCACATACAAGAGACAAATACCATCACACCATGGCCAGACCACATATTACCCCCACAAAGTGACCGAATAATACCACATACATGGGACAAATGCCACCATACTATCACTAAACCACATATTACCACCAATTAGTGACCAAATACTACAATACTGATCATTAATTTAAAAAAAGCAATCCTAATATTACCATAATTGCCATTATACAAAAAAGCTCTGTACATGGTATTCACTGTATAGTGTAAGTGTACAGGTAATACAGTAAGTCACCAGTGACATTATACACAGGAGCTCTGTATATAGTGTATAGATAATACAGGGATCACTGGTGATAGCATACACAGGAGCTCTGTATACAGTATACAGGTAATACAGGGTTCACCAGTGAGGTTATACACAGGAGCTTTGTAAAAGTGTCAGTGTACAGATAATACAGTGATCACCAGTGACATTATACACAGGAGCTCTGTATATAGTGTCAGTATAGAGGTAATAGTGATCACCGGTGACATACACTGGAGCTTGGTATATACTGTAAGTGTACAGATACAAAATTTATCACCGTTGACTTTATACACAGGAGCTATGTACAAAGTGTCCATGTACAGGAAATACAATGACTCACCAGTAACTTTATACACAGGAGCCCTGTATGTAGTGTATAGTTTACAGGTAATATAGGGATCACCAATACCATTATACACCAGAGCTCCGTACATAGTGTAAATATACAGGTAATACAGTCAGTCACCAGCAACTTTATACACAGGAGCTCTGTATATAGTATACAGGTAATACAGTGATCACCAGTGACATTATACACAAGAGCTCTGTATGTAGTGTCAGTATAGAGTGATCACCAGTGACATAAACTGGAGCTTGGTATATACTGTAAGTGTACAGATAAAAAAGTGATCACCAGTGACATTATACACAGGAGCTCTGTTTAAAGTGTCA
The DNA here is from genome assembly GCF_051348905.1 of Ranitomeya variabilis. Classification (NCBI taxonomy): domain Eukaryota; kingdom Metazoa; phylum Chordata; class Amphibia; order Anura; family Dendrobatidae; genus Ranitomeya; species Ranitomeya variabilis. Next base: position 209,222,270 of record NC_135239.1, on the reverse strand, counting down.
GGGTACAGGTAATACAGGGATCACCAGTGACATTATACACAGGAGCTCTGTATAGTGTCAGATGTACAGGTAAAACAGTGACTAACCAGTAACTTTATACACAGGAGCTCTGTATATAGTGTCAGTGTATAGTGTCAGTGTACAGATAATACACTGACTCACCAGTGATGTCTCTAGTTGAAAATATTAATCTTCCCTTTTCTTTTTCATCCAGCGCAGACCGCCATCAATTCTTCCAGCCAGGATTCGTCTCTGCAGAAAATAACAGTTATCTAGAGCACATTCCCCAATTTTTTCCCAACTTCTACACTGCACCAGATGAAGAATAAAAGCAACATAGTGGCGTCATGCACAGTAACAGGACCCCCCTCCCAACTGAAAACAGTATTCTCAAAAATAAAATACATCACAGCAGTAATAATATCCCTTAATTATCCCCTACAGTAATAAAGTCCTACATCCGGGCCCCTTCCTGTAATAACTTCCCCCATCCTGCCCCTATGTGTCTCATTGCTGGCCCCATATGGTCTCCGATCCTGCCCTCATGTGTCTCCATCATGCCCCATATGATCTCCCATCCTGTCCCAGGTGTCTCCATCCTGCCCCTGGGGCCTGGTGAGCAGAAGCAAAGAGAGGGGGGGCTCACCGGGCCCCATACACCAGTAAGGGCAGTAATGCCCTGATGGCGACCCTGTGTAAATCTAGTGCCTGGACATAGCAGGTCCTCCAGGACAAGAGTTGCTCTTTGCAGCTGATTTATGTTCTGAATCCTCTGTTAGCTCAATAAAAAATGTACCGTATTTTCTGGTGTATAAGACGACTGGGCGTATAAGACGACCCCCAACTTTTCCATATAAAATATGGAATTTGGGATATGCCCGCTGTATAAGACGGGGGTCATCTTATAAGCCCAGTCATCTTATATGGCGTGTGGTTCCCAGGGTCTGAAGGAGAGGAGACTCTCCTTCATGCCCTGGGATCCATATTCATGTTAAAAATAAAGAATAAAAATAAAAAATATGTATATGCTCACCCTTCCGAGAAGCCTGGCTGTCACTGCTGCAAGCGTCTGCCTCCGTTCCTAAGAATTGCAGAGCATGAAGGACCCTCGATGACGTCACGGTCAGGTGACTGGCCTGTGATTGGTCCGTGACCGCTCATGGAGAGTCTCCTCTCCTTCAGACCCTGGGAACATCCAGGATCGCTCCCTGCACATGCCGTACCTGGCGTATAAGACGACCCTCGACTTTTGGGACAATTTTTAGGGGTTAAAAAGTCGTCTTATACGCCGGAAAATACGGTATCTGAAAATGGTTTCTCGAAATCAACTCATCCCTTTAAATTCTTAAGGGATTCTCTGAAATTTATTTAGTATAATTTGTGTAGAAATGTGCATCTATATAATATACATTTATCAACAATTATCTCCTAGCAAAATTCCATTGCAGGTAGTGATATGGCGTCAGAAATGGTGGTCATGTGACCCCATGATGTGACCACATTAATTATTAGAGATTTTTGGGTGTTGTGGTCACGTTGCGGCAGTTTATCCCACTTATTATCGTCTGTAAACTGCAGTTGTGGGATTTTGCCTGACTTGAACCTGAAGTCTTTGGCATTAGGGACCACTCAACATTCTGACAGCAGATATGATGGAAATATCTCCTGTATCTTGGGTGGACATTTCTAGATGATTCTCAGAAATGCTTCTTCCAAGGTTGACGGCCGGCTGCCCGCTCTAGAAGATGATAGCGCACTAAGGACACGGATGCTAATTCTTGTGGATAAACCAGGACATTAAGGGTTGCAAAAGGTGGATGACCTCTATGCTAGTGACTTCCTAAATTGTGTGAAAGTTTGATGGAATTTTTTTAACTTGTATCCCAAATCCCTGAGCTCATCAATACTTCACTTCAGTCACTGTGGATCCTCAGTGATTGTCAATCACTGGTTTTGTAAGTTTGACAAAACAGCACAATGATGTGATAAGAACATCCAAAAGCCATTTTTAATTATGAATGTTCCTCATACAGGAGGATGAAGCACATACTTCATTTTTTGTTCCTGGGAGGGGCACATTATCGTCTCCTAGTGAATGCCCTTTGTATGAAGTTCCAAGAAGAGCGGGGGAAGGGAAGTGACAACTTCTACGAGCACATTTCTGGATCGCAGAAGGAGGATATCACTTATCACACTCTATCTCCTCCGAGACGTCGCTTTACATGTGGGCCATGGGCAGAACCTTGTTTGGATGAATTGTTTAGAGTCACAGAATCTTTGTTGGTCCCGTCTTCATTTTTGCTCTGCCTGTTCTGATTGTCTCCTGAGTATTTGCACAACCCCAGGAAGTGTATGGGGAGTAACAGTAGCCAAAGCTCAGAGGGAGGAGCCTTAATAAAGGGGAGGAGCCTGTAGATTGCCCGGGGGGGGGGGGCTTTATTGATTACCGTAATCTCACATTTCTTGCTGGCGGCTCACTCCCTCTTGTATATGTCTCATGTGTATTCTCTGCCCCATTTATACATTTTCCTCCATATTCTGCTTATCGTCAGTCTATGAGAGCCATTATCCGCTGCCCTTGCCCTAGAATGCGATATTAGAGGAATGTAGCGCAACCTGCTCCTGCGGCCGTGCCGGCAGTGACCCAATTGTGCTGCAGCCTCCAGAGGACAAGTTACATTGTCTCTTACACAAGATAGACCGAGAGATATTATAAACCCGGCTGCATTGAGTAACATTACTGGGAGAGAAGTGAAATCTCGTAAAATTGGTGTAACCCTCTCAGTCCCGACTGAAATGTCCTATCTTCTTGGTAAAAAATAAATAATGGGGTCTTCTAAATGCAACCTGTGGCTCTTCAGATGTTGCAAAACTAGTCTACAACCCCTAAAATCTCTTACAGCCTGGACTAAGGAGGCGATAAGGCAGTGGTCCCCAAAACTTTCGTTCCTTGAGAGCCTCATTCAGCTCGGAGAGAGGGTCGAGAGACCCATCCAGAGCCCCCTGAGGTGCGACATCACCTCCCACCCCCCTCACAGTGGTGACACCCAGAGCCCCCCAGTATCATGATAGCCAAAGCTTTCCCATAGAAATCACATGGAGGCCAGATACTTACATCCTGGGGTCCCTACATTACCCCCATACGACATTCTCGGACGTCCATTACACAGTACATCCAGCTTCCTTTTGTCTGACAGATATCATCGTCTTACCTCCAGCTTAATTTATTTCTAACCCCCCTTGGTCAGTACATGAACATCACAAAGTCACCGTCTGGAGACCTTCTCTTCATAGCCGTTTGCTAGACCTGGTGCTGGCAGGCAGCCACGATCCTCAGGCCCACGAGCCACAAGTAGCTCCTGAGTCACAGGTTGGGGTCCCATGCTATAAGTATTCATAATTTATTTTCAGACAAGAGCTATTGGTGGTGAAACGAGCCCCAATTCCTTTAACTTGCAGATTTGGGATTTCGCATTAGTGAGATTGTTAACCAAATGCACTGGACAAATTCACTGCTGCACTGCACCGATGCCGTGACCAGTGTGTGAGACGGTGCTTGGTGGTGTGATGCGGCAGTGACCGTGGACCATAATGGCACTGAGGTGGAGGTTTGATAGAGAAAAATCATAGTTATTGGAGTCCTATTCTGTTCTCTAGGAGTAGTGATACGATACCTCATTCATCTTCGTTGACTTCAATGTGTTGGCCTCATTCGGTCACTGCTACAATATGTTTTTGTTTTCCGTTCAGTACAATCTATATTTCCTCTAGGCAGAACATTTTTCTTCCCCTCACATACTATTCGGCTTAGCTGTGCTGTGGAAAAACATAAGTGAAGCCAAAACAACTTAAAACATGAATAGTTGTAGTAAAAGTTACAGCAGGTCATTAATATCCAATAAAACCTTCAATAATGAGAGAAGCCCAATAATAGAACAAACACCAGTGTGTATGCCGATAATGAAGAACATCAACCACCGGTTACTGCTATATGGCTACATGACAGAGTTTACTGCTATATGCTTTACCCACAGGCTATAGGATTCTGCCTACTACTGTATGGTTTCACTATAGCCTGTCATGCGTTGATGTTAATTATATTGTATCCTGTACGTAATATTTCACTTCCAGGAATGCTACATCCCGAACCCAACTCAACCACATGTGGAATGTATGAAATGGATACAGATGTTCAGACCGCACCATGCAACATGGATAAGAGCAGCACTGAAGTCTTGTAGCAATTGTATTGCATGCAGAAAAATATTACCGCTTGTATGTTTTCACTGCTGTCTTATACATATTGGACCCAAGTACAAAAATATAACTTTTATAATACTGTACCCAATTTCCAAGAATATAACTACTATAATACTGCCCCTATTTCCAAGAATATAACTACTATAATACTGCTCCTATGTACAGGAATATAACTACTATAATACTGTCCCCTATGTACAAGAATATAACTACTATAATACTGCCCCTATGTACAAGAATATAACTACTATAATACTGCTTCTATGTACAAGAATATAACTACTATAATACTGCCCCTACGTACAAGAATATAACTACTATAATACTACCCTCTATGTACAAGAATATAACTACTATAATACTGCCCCCTATGTACAGGAATATAACTACTATAATACTGTCCCCTATGTACAGGAATATAACTACTATAATACTGCCCCCTATGTACAAGAATATAACCACTATAATACTGCCCCTATGTACAAGAAAATAACTACTATAATACTGCCCCCTATGTACAAGAATATAACCACTATAATACTGCCCCTATGTACAAGAATATAACTACTATAATACTGCTCCTATGTACAAGAATATAACTACTATAATACTACCCTCTATGTACAAGAATATAACTACTATAATACTGCCCCCTATGTACAGGAATGTAACTACTATAATACTGCCCCCTATGTACAGGAATATAACTACTATAATACTGCCCCAATGTACAAGAATATAACTACTATAATACTGCTCCTATGTACAAGAATATAACTACTATAATACTGCTCCTATGTACAAGAATATAACTACTATAATACTGCCCCTATGTACAAGAATATAACTACTATAATACTGCTCCTATGTACAAGAATATAACTACTATAATACTGCTCCTATGTACAAGAATATAACTACTATAATACTGCTCCTATGTACAAGAATATAACTACTATAATACTGCCCCCTATGTACAAGTATATAACTACTATAATACTGCCCCTATGTACAAGAATATAACTACTATAATACTGCTCCTATGTACAAGAATATAACTACTATAATACTGCCCCTATGTACAAGAATATAACTACTATAATACTGCTCCTATGTACAAGAATATAACTACTATAATACTGCTCCTATGTACAAGAATATAACTACTATACTACTGCTCCTATGTACAAGAATATAACTACTATAATACTGCCCCCTATGTACAAGTATATAACTACTATAATACTGCCCCTATGTACAAGAATATAACTACTATAATACTGCTCCTATGTACAAGAATATAACTACTATAATACTGCTCCTATGTACAAGAATATAACTACTATAATACTGCCCCCTATGTACAAGTATATAACTACTATAATACTGCCCCTATGTACAAGAATATAACTACTATAATACTGCTCCTATGTACAAGAATATAACTACTATAATACTGCTCCTATGTACAAGAATATAACTACTATAATACTGCTCCTATGTACAAGAATATAACTACTATAATACTGCCCCTATGTACAAGAATATAACTACTATAATACTGCTCCTATGTACAAGAATATAACTACTATAATACTGCTCCTATGTCAGGGGCGGACATATCATTGGTGCAACCTGTGCATCCGCACGGGGCCCAAGAGGTAAGGGGCCCCATTTCAACCTCCAAATCGGGTACAATTTTGCATTTTTAGGAGCTTTTGGGCTGCAAAGAGCCTATATATTGTTCTTGCACAGGGGCCCTTTTCTATCTGTGTCCGCCAGTGTCCTATGTACAAGAATATATCTACTGTACTAGTACTATAATACTGCCCGGTATGTACAGGAATATACTGTAACTAATACTTTCTCCTATATAGAATATTATGAATGCAGTAACATCCTTCAGGGTTTTTTTGTGCCACACATTGATTCATATGGGAAGCTTTTACAGCTGAGATTTTACAATTTTGTGTCCAGAATCTTCTTTCTTGTTCAATATTTCCTGGTCCCTTAATAATGTGATCATATTTTCTCTTGCTCATATTCTGGATTATCTAGACATCTATTATTTCCAATGACTGTGATATATTTTCAGGTGTCTTCTTAGAGCTGCTCCAGGCTGCAGAGTTATGGCGTCTACTCTAAATTAAGGATATAACGTATCATAATCACTTTCTCTCTGCACTTCTGTATGATACACCTTCTCTCCCAAAGCTAAATGAATCTACGACACAATAAATAGCAGGCGGCTGTATCTAATCCTATCACTGCACCGAGTGCATTACTTCCCTGTTATCTACAGGATGTTTGTTTCTGTTTTCTGGTGTCATCGACTACAACAATAACAATAATCCTAATATTAATAATACTATAAGCTGTGCTCCCGCCCGCCTTGTCGAGTGTTTGTTCCTTTGCAAATGTTAAGCATTTCCACAGTTCTGCTGCCCAGATGTGTTCCCGAAGACGAGCTTTGTATGGATTCCTAGAAAAAATGATGTCACCGTCACACTAGATCTTATTTTCCTATTTTACCGTAGAGCTCAAAAGTTATAGATGTGATGATTATTGGTGGTTGTTTATTACCGAGAGAGAAATGTGGGAGCAAAACAGTGCAGCGGCCAACAGCTCAGATGGTTCCTATAACAGAGCCAGCCATAGTGCCACTATAACAGAGCCAGCCACAGTGCCACTATAACAGAGCCAGCCACAGTGCCACTATAACAGAGCCAGCCACAGTGCCACTATAACAGAGCCAGCCACAGTGCCACTATAACAGAGCCAGCCACAGTGCCACTATACCACAGCCAGCCACAGTGCCAGTATAACAGAGCCAGCCACAGTGCCACTATAACAGAGCCAGCCACAGTGCCACTATAACACAGCCAGCCACAGTGCCACTATAACAGAGCCAGCCACAGTGCCAGTATAACAGAGCCAGCCACAGTGCCACTATAACAGAGCCAGCCACAGTGCCACTATACCACAGCCAGCCACAGTGCCAGTATAACAGAGCCAGCCACAGTGCCACTATAACAGAGCCAGCCACAGTGCCACTATAACAGAGCCAGCCACAGTGCCACTATAACAGAGCCAGCCACAGTGCCACTATAACAGAGCCAGCCACAGTGCCACTATAACAGAGCCAGCCACAGTGCCACTATACCACAGCCAGCCACAGTGCCAGTATAACAGAGCCAGCCACAGTGCCACTATAACAGAGCCAGCCACAGTGCCACTATAACAGAGCCAGCCACAGTGCCACTATAACACAGCTAGCCACAGTGCCAGTATAACAGAGCCAGCCACAGTGCCAGTATAACAGAGCCAGCCACAGTGCCACTATACCACAGCCAGCCACAGTGCCTCTATACCACAGCCAGCCACAGTGCCACTATAACAGAGCCAGCCACAGTGCCAGTATAACAGAGCCAGCCACAGTGTCAGTATAACAGAGCCAGCCACAGTGCCAGTATAACAGAGCCAGCCACAGTGCCACTATACCATAGCCAGCCACAGTGCCACTATAACAGAGCCAGCCACAGTGCCACTATAACAGAGCCAGCCACAGTGCCACTATACCACAGCCAGCCACAGTGCCAGTATAACAGAGCCAGCCACAGTGCCACTATAACAGAGCCAGCCACAGTGCCACTATACCACAGCCAGCCACAGTGCCAGTATAACAGAGCCAGCCACAGTGCCACTATAACAGAGCCAGCCACAGTGCCACTATAACACAGCCAGCCACAGTGCCACTATAACAGAGCCAGCCACAGTGCCACTATAACAGAGCCAGCCACAGTGCCACTATAACAGAGCCAGCCACAGTGCCACTATAACAGAGCCAGCCACAGTGCCACTATACCATAGCCAGCCACAGTGCCACTATAACAGAGCCAGCCACAGTGCCACTATAACAGAGCCAGCCACAGTGCCACTATACCACAGCCAGCCACAGTGCCAGTATAACAGAGCCAGCCACAGTGCCACTATACCACAGCCAGCCACAGTGCCAGTATAACACAGCCAGCCACAGTGCCACTATAACAGAGCCAGCCACAGTGCCACTATAACACAGCCAGCCACAGTGCCACTATAACAGAGCCAGCCACAGTGCCACTATACCACAGCCAGCCACAGTGCCACTATAACAGAGCCAGCCACAGTGCCAGTATAACAGAGCCAGCCACAGTGCCACTATAACAGAGCCAGCCACAGTGCCACTATAACAGAGCCAGCCACAGTGCCACTATACCACAGCCAGCCACAGTGCCAGTATAACAGAGCCAGCCACAGTGCCACTATAACAGAGCCAGCCACAGTGCCACTATAACAGAGCCAGCCACAGTGCCACTATAACACAGCTAGCCACAGTGCCAGTATAACAGAGCCAGCCACAGTGCCACTATAACAGAGCCAGCCACAGTGCCACTATACCACAGCCAGCCACAGTGCCACTATAACAGAGCCAGCCACAGTGCCAGTATAACAGAGCCAGCCACAGTGCCACTATAACAGAGCCAGCCACAGTGCCACTATAACAGAGCCAGCCACAGTGCCACTATACCACAGCCAGCCACAGTGCCAGTATAACAGAGCCAGCCACAGTGCCACTATAACAGAGCCAGCCACAGTGCCACTATAACAGAGCCAGCCACAGTGCCACTATAACACAGCTAGCCACAGTGCCAGTATAACAGAGCCAGCCACAGTGCCAGTATAACAGAGCCAGCCACAGTGCCACTATACCACAGCCAGCCACAGTGCCTCTATACCACAGCCAGCCACAGTGCCAGTATAACAGAGCCAGCCACAGTGTCAGTATAACAGAGCCAGCCACAGTGCCAGTATAACAGAGCCAGCCACAGTGCCACTATACCATAGCCAGCCACAGTGCCACTATAACAGAGCCAGCCACAGTGCCACTATAACAGAGCCAGCCACAGTGCCACTATACCACAGCCAGCCACAGTGCCAGTATAACAGAGCCAGCCACAGTGCCACTATAACAGAGCCAGCCACAGTGCCACTATACCACAGCCAGCCACAGTGCCAGTATAACAGAGCCAGCCACAGTGCCACTATAACAGAGCCAGCCACAGTGCCACTATAACACAGCCAGCCACAGTGCCACTATAACAGAGCCAGCCACAGTGCCACTATAACAGAGCCAGCCACAGTGCCACTATAACAGAGCCAGCCACAGTGCCACTATAACAGAGCCAGCCACAGTGCCACTATAACAGAGCCAGCCACAGTGCCACTATAACAGAGCCAGCCACAGTGCCACTATAACAGAGCCAGCCACAGTGCCACTATAACAGAGCCAGCCACAGTGCCTCTATAACAGAGCCAGCCACAGTGCCACTATAACAGAGCCAGCCACAGTGCCACTATAACAGAGCCAGCCACAGTGCCACTATAACAGAGCCAGCCACAGTGCCTCTATAACAGAGCCAGCCACAGTGCCACTATAACAGAGCCAGCCACAGTGCCAGTATAACAGAGCCAGCCACAGTGCCACTATAACAGAGCCAGCCACAGTGCCACTATAACAGAGCCAGCCACAGTGCCACTATAACAGAGCCAGCCACAGTGCCACTATAACAGAGCCAGCCACAGTGCCAGTATAACAGAGCCAGCCACAGTGCCACTATAACAGAGCCAGCCACAGTGCCAGTATAACAGAGCCAGCCACAGTGCCACTATAACAGAGCCAGCCACAGTGCTTCTATACCACAGCCAGCCACAGTGCCACTATAATACAGCCAGCCACAGTGTCAGTATAACAGAGCCAGCCACAGTGTCAGTATAACAGGGCCAGTTACATTGCCAATATAACAGATCCTATTATACTGGATAATAGTTGCAGATATCTCTTAGAAATATCTGAATGGGACTTTTCCAGTCTTTCTCCCATGTAAGGTTCATACACCTCAACCTGTTTCTGCTTGGGCTTGCTATAATGTTCCCTTTCTGAGTGATCCCATCTCTCGACCAGCACATTCCTGCCCTGTTAGCAGCAGATCTGTGAGCCTCATAGTTTACGTAATGCCATCTGTGAAGCAGCGCAGGGTCCATGCTCCATAAAACAAGCGTTATGGTATGATTCAGCATCTCTTCTCCATAGGAACAGTCAGGAAATTCTCCTGTGTTTATTGATCTTACATATTACGGGGTTAGGTAAGCGATGGTGTCATTTATTTGTAAGAAATGGCAATTCAGCAATCAACATGTTCATTAAACCCAGCAGAGCTGCTCAGTGCAATCATCTGCTCATTGGTGCAGTCACTGTGTACATACATTACATTACTGATCCTGAGTTACATCCTGTATTATACCCTAGAGCTGCACTCACTATTCTGCTGGTGCAGTCACTGTGTACATACATTACATTACTGATCCTGAGTTACATTCTGTATTATGCTCCAGAGCTGCACTCACTATTCTGCTGGTGCAGTCACTGTGTACATACATTACATTACTGATCCTGAGTTACATCCTGTATTATACTCCAGAGCTGCACTCCCTATTCTGCTGGTGCAGTCACTGTGTACATACATTACATTACTGATCCTGAGTTACATTCTGTATTATGCTCCAGAGCTGCACTCACTATTCTGCTGGTGCAGTCACTGTGTATATACATTATTGATCCTGAGTTACATCCTGTATTATACTCCAGAGCTGCACTCACTATTCTGCTGGTGCAGTCACTGTGTACATACATTACATTACTGATCCTGAGTTACATTCTGTATTATGCTCCAGAGCTGCACTCACTATTCTGCTGGTGCAGTCACTGTGTACATACATTACATTACTGATCCTGAGTTACTTCCTGTATTATACCCCAGAGCTGCACTCCCTATTCTGCTGGTGCAGTCACTGTGTACATACATTACATTACTGATCCTGAGTTACATCCTGTATTATACCCCAGAGCTGCACTCACTATTCTGCTGGTGCAGTCACTGTGTACATACATTACATTACTGATCCTGAGTTACATCCTGTATTATACCCCATAGCTGCACTCACTATTCTGCTGGTACAGTCACTGTGTACATACATTACATTACTGATCCTGAGTTACATCCTGTATTATACCCTAGAGCTGCACTCACTATTCTGCTGGTGCAGTCACTGTGTACATACATTACATTACTGATCCTGAGTTACATTCTGTATTATACTCCAGAGCTGCACTCACTATTCTGCTGGTGCAGTCACTGTGAGTGCAGCGCCCCAGAGTCCTGGTCGTTGCAGTACTGGGGCTCCGCCACTAAGGGGAGCCATGGTACGTCTGATGGCACTGAAGGAGTTCATCTGACCAGGTATCACAGACACCAATACATTTCACAGTCTGGCCTCCAGGGGGAGCTAAGGGTACTATTCATTAGGCCACTCCTCACATACTGGTAAAACTGGGGGTCAGGCAGGAAGTTAGAGAGAGAGCTGACTGGATAGGAACCAGGCAACACCTTGTGGCAGAGGGTGTTGCAGGGGAGGATTCGGTAGGGTCTCTGTCAGGTTTGGGACCCTGATGGAGACCTAGCTACAAGGAAGAACGTTACGGGACCGTGCCTGCACAGAATAGCGGCGGTGCCCAAAGAAAGGATAAGAAGCGAGATAGATTGTGCTGAGTGAGAAACGAGATCGAAGCAAATAGGAGAATACCAGTAGGAGTCGTGCTGTAAGACCGAGGCAACATCCTACTGAGGCGCACTACCGGTGGCCGGAACACCGAGGAAGTATTTATACATCTAGCTTCAAGCAATACTTCAAACCAACGGCAGGACAGTCAGTCACAGGCGGGCTGTCTCACACCAATCACCTAAGAAGACATAGGGGGCAACCTGTGGAGAGGGGCGACTCTAGGGTCCCGGAAGAGCTCCGAGCCTACCCGTCATACGGGTGCCATCCTAACCATAACACCGGGAGGGACGGAGGATTAGCAGAACATCATCTAATCGAGTTGTGAGGGAACTTAAGAAACAGACACAACAGTTGTGGGGTACTTTCCGTAAGCACAGCAGGGAAGGACCACAACACACAGCGCTAGAAGGAAGGCACAGATTTCCACCTGCAAAGAGAACTCTGGAGGTGCCATTGGACCGGCCGGACTTGCGCAGCCTGGTGAACCGTATTCCGGACTGAGGACCCAGAGATCTCCAGTAAAGAGGTAAAGAGACTGCAACCTGGTGTCCTCGTTATTTACTGCGACCGGCACTTCACAACTACACCATCATTCACCACTACTCTTTCACCGGACGCCCCTCACTGACCAGCAGGGTCACGGACCGGGTCTAGCCACCGTGACAACCCCAGAACAGAGACTCAGAGGCCCGGTGCCGGGTACCCCTCGGCCCTGCGGCAGTGGGGGCGCCGCAACTACATACATTACATTACTGATCCTGAGTTACATCCTGTATTATACGCCAGAGCTGCACTCACTATTCTGCTGGTGCAGTCACTGTGTACAGTACATACATTACATTACTGATCCTGAGTTACATCCTGTATTATACGCCAGAGCTGCACTCACTATTCTGCTGGTGCAGTCACTGTGTACATACATTACATTACTGATCCTGAGTTACATCCTGCATTATACCCCAGAGCTGCACTCACTATTCTGCTGGTGCAGTCACTGTGTACATACATTACATTACTGATCCTGAGTTACATCCTGTATTATACCCCAGAGCTGCACTCACTATTCTGCTGGTGCAATCACTGTGTACATACATTACATTACTGATCCTGAGTTACATCCTGTATTATACTCCAGAGCTGCACTCACTATTCTGCTGGTGCAATCACTGTGTACATACATTACATTACTGATCCTGAGTTACAGCCTGTATTATACCCCAGAGCTGCACTCACTATTCTGCTGGTGCAGTCACTGTGTACATACATTACATTACTGATCCTGAGTTACAGCCTGTATTATACTCCAGAGCTGCATTCACTTTTGTGGCCACATTCACACATTCAGTATTTTACATCAGTATTTGTAAGCCAAAACCAGGATTGGGTGATAAATACAGAAGTGGTGATGTGTTTCTTTTATACTTTTCCTCTGATTGTTCCATTCCAGATTTTGGCTACATACAGGTCCTTCTCAAAAAATTAGCATATAGTGTTAAATTTCATTATTTACCATAATGTAATGATTACAATTAAACTTTCATATATTATAGATTCATTATCCACCAACTGAAATTTGTCAGGTCTTTTATTGTTTTAATACTGATGATTTTGGCCTACAACTCCTGATAACCCAAAAAACCTGTCTCAATAAATTAGCATATTTCAACCGTCCAATCAAATAAAAGTGTTTTTTAATAACAAACAAAAAAACCATCAAATAATAATGTTCAGTTATGCACTCAATACTTGGTCGGGAATGCTTTGGCAGAAATGACTGCTTCAATGCGGCGTGGCATGGAGGCAATCAGCCTGTGACACTGCTGAGATGTTATGGAGGCCCAGGATGCTTCAATAGCGGCCTTAAGCTCATCCAGAGTGTTGGGTCTTGCGTCTCTCAACTTTCTCTTCACAATATCCCACAGATTCTCTATGGGGTTCAGGTCAGGAGAGTTGGCAGGCCAATTGAGCACAGTAATACCATGGTCAGTAAACCATTTACCAGTGGTTTTGGCACTGTGAGCAGGTGCCAGGTCGTGCTGAAAAATGAAATCTTCATCTCCATAAAGCATTTCAGCCGATGGAAGCATGAAGTGCTCCAAAATCTCCTGATAGCTAGCTGCATTGACCCTGCCCTTGATGAAACACAGTGGACCAACACCAGCAGCTGACATGGCACCCCACATCATCACTGACTGGGTACTTGACACTGGACTTCAGGCATTTTGGCATTTCCTTCTCCCCAGTCTTCCTCCAGACTCTGGCACCTTGATTTCCGAATGACATGCAAAATTTGCTTTCATCAGAAAAAGGTACTTGGGACCACTTAGCAACAGTCCAGTGCTGCTTCTCTGTAGCCCAGGTCAGGCGCTTCTGCCGCTGTTTATGGTTCAAAAGTGGCTTTACCTGGGGAATGCGGCACCTGTAGCCCATTTCCTGCACACGCCTGTGCACGGTGGCTCTGGATGTTTCCACACCAGACTCAGTCCACTGCTTCCTCAGGTTCCCCAAGGTCTGGAATCGGTCCTTCTCCACAATCTTCCTCAGGGTCCGGTCACCTCTTCTCGTTGTACAGCGTTTTCTGCCACATTGTTTCCTTCCAACAGACTTACCATTGAGGTGCCTTGATACAGCACTCTGGGAACAGCCTATTTGTTGAGAAATTTCTTTCTGGGTCTTACCCTCTTGCTTGAGGGTGTCAATGATGGCCTTCTTGACATCTGTCAGGTCGCTAGTCTTACCCATGATGGGGGTTTTGAGTAATGAACCAGGCAGGGAGTTTTTAAAAGCCTCAGGTATCTTTTGCATGTGTTTAGAGTTAATTAGTTGATTCAGAAGATTAGGGTAATAGGTCGTTTAGAGAACCTTTTCTTGATATGCTAATTTATTGAGACAGGTTTTTTGGGTTATCAGGAGTTGTAGGCCAAAATCATCAGTATTAAAACAATAAAAGACCTGACAAATTTCAGTTGGTGGATAATGAATCTATAATATATGAAAGTTTAATTGTAATCATTACATTATGGTAAATAATGAAATTTAACACTATATGCTAATTTTTTGAGAAGGACCTGTATACTGATGTTAAATAGTGGCCAAATACTGAACACGTGATCGTGGCCTGAAAGTGTTCTGATCCTAAGTTAAAAACCTCATTAATGCCACAGGCAGAATAGTGAGTGCTGCTCTGGAATATAATACTGGAAGTAGCTCAGGAGCAGTAATGTAATCAATTTATTTACCAAGTGGCTCTCATGGGAGGATCGCAGCACAGCTGTGGAGGAGACGGAGAAATTAATTTGGGAATCGCACTGCACTATGGTGATATCAGACTGCAGTGCGATGTTTCACACGCACCCATAGACTTATATGGGTGCGTGCGATCCGACCTGAGGAAAAAAAAATGCAATGGAGAACAGGACCATAGGATTAAACTGGGATGAATGCAATCCGATTTTTAACCTTTAGAGCAGCTGACATGTAAAGTTATCTGTCCAGCAGTCAACAGGTCAGTACTTCATTGTGATACCTTGTTTAAACATTTCTGGATTCTATGTCAGCAGAAATCTCACTACTTTAGTCAAACAATGACAGAATTTGTGGCTTTTTTAAGGCTGATGTGATCATTTTTTGGAAGGCAGAATTTATACAGGAGATGCCCAGGCTATACCAGCTGTACATATATAATAATATACAGGAGATACCCAGGTTATACCAGCTGTACATATATAATTATATACAGGAGATGCCCAGGTTATACCAGGTGTACATATATAATTATATACAGGAGATGCCCAGGTTATACTGGCTGTATATATATAATTATATACAGGAGATGCCCAGGTTATACCGGCTGTGCATATATAATTATATACAGGAGATGCCCAGGTTATACCAGCTGTACATATATAATTATATACAGGAGATGCTCAGGTTATACTGGCTGTACATATATAATTATATACAGGAGATACCCAGGTTATACCAGCTGTACATATATAATTCTATACAGGAGATGCTCAGGTTATACTGGCTGTACATATATAATTATATACAGGAGATGCCCAGGCTATACCAGCTGTACATATATAATAATATACAGGAGATGCCCAGGTTATACCAGCTGTACATATATAATTATATACAGGAGATGCCCAGGTTATACCGGCTGTACATATATAATTATATACAGGAGATGCCCAGGTTATACCAGGTGTACATATATAATTATATACAGGAGATGCCCAGGTTATACCGGCTGTATATATATAATTATATACAGGAGATGCCCAGGTTATACCGGCTGTGCATATATAATTATATACAGGAGATGCCCAGGTTATACCAGCTGTACATATATAATTATATACAGGAGATGCCCAGGTCATACCAGCTGTACATATATAATTATATACAGGAGATGCCCAGGTTATATCAGCTGTACATATATAATTATATACAGGAGATGCCCAGGTTATACCGGCTGTATATATATAATTATATACAGGAGATGCCCAGGTTATACCGGCTGTGCATATATAATTATATACAGGAGATGCCCAGGTTATACCAGCTGTACATATATAATTATATACAGGAGATACCCAGGTTATACCGGCTGTACATATATAATTATATACAGGAGATGTCCAGGTTATACCGGCTGTGCATATATAATTATATACAGGAGATGCCCAGGTTATACCAGCTGTGCATATATAATTATATACAGGAGATGCCCAGGTCATACCAGCTGGGTATATATAATTATATACAGGAGATGCCCAGGTTATACCAGCTGTACATATATAATTATATACAGGAGATGCCCAGGTTATACCAGCTGTACATATATAATTATATACAGGAGATGCCCAGGTTATACCAGCTGTACATATATAATGATATACAGAAGATGCCCAGGTTATACCAGCTGTACATATATAATTACATATAGAAGATACCCAGGTTATACCACCTGTTGATATATAATTATATACAAAGATACCCAGGATACTCCAGCTGTATGTATATAGTTATAAACAGAAATTATCCAGGCTACTCCAGCTGTATATTATGGCACCCCAGTCTGACACTGTGTACATATATACAGATATATACAGTGCCTACAAGTAGTATTCAACCCCCTGCAGATTTAGCAGGTTTACACATTTGGAATTAACTTGGCATTGTGACATTTGGACTGTAGATCAGCCTGGAAGTGTGAAATGCACTGCAGCAAAAAAGAATGTTATTTCTTTGTTTATTTTTTTTTTTTAAATTGTGAAAAGTTTTTTCAGAGGGTCATTTATTATTCAACCCCTCAACCCACCAGAATTCTGTTTGGTTCCCCTAAAGTATTAAGAAGTAGTTCAGGCACAAAGAACAATGAGCTTCACATGTTTGGATAAATTATCTCTTTTTCCAGCCTTTTCTGACTATTTAAGACCCTCCCCAAACTTGTGAACAGCACTCATACATGGTCAACATGGGAAAGACAAAGGAGCATTCCAAGGCCATCAGAGACAAGATCGTGGAGGGTCACAAGGCTGGCAAGGGGTACAAAACCCTTTCCAAGGAGTTGGGCCTACCTGTCTCCACTGTTGGGAGCATCATCCGGAAGTGGAAGGCTTATGGAACTACTGTTAGCCTTCCACGGCCTGGACAGCCTTTGAAAGTTTCCTCCCGTGCCGAGGCCAGGCTTGTCCGAAGAGTCAAGGCTAACCCAAGGACAACAAGGAAGGAGCTCCGGGAAGATCTCATGGCAGTGGGGACATTGGTTTCAGTCAATACCATAAGTAACGTACTCCACCGCAATGGTCTCCGTTCCAGACGAGCCCGTAAGGTACCTTTACTTTCAAAGCGTCATGTCAAGGCTCGTCTACAGTTTGCTCATGATCACTTGGAGGACTCTGAGACTGACTGGTTCAAGGTTCTCTGGTCTGATGAGACCAAGATCGAGATCTTTGGTGCCAACCACACACGTGACGTTTAGAGACTGGATGGCACTGCATACGACCCCAAGAATACCATCCATACAGTCAAGCATGGTGGTGGCAGCATCATGCTGTGGGGCTGTTTCTCAGCCAAGGGGCCTGGCCATCTGGTCCGCATCCATGGGAAGATGGATAGCACGGCCTACCTGGAGATTTTGGCCAAGAACCTCCGCTCCTCCATCAAGGATCTTAAGATGGGTCGTCATTTCATCTTCCAACAAGACAACGACCCAAGCACACAGCCAAGAAAACCAAGGCCTGGTTCAAGAGGCAAAAAATCAAGGTGTTGCAGTGGCCTAGTCAGTCTCCTGACCTTAACCCAATTGAAAACTTGTGGAAGGAGCTCAAGATTAAAGTCCACATGAGACACCCAAAGAACCTAGATAACTTGGAGAAGGTCTGCATGGAGGAGTGGGCCAAGATAACTCCAGAGACCTGTGCCGGCCTGATCAGGTCTTATAAAAGATGATTATTAGCTGTAATTGCAAACAAAGGTTATTCCACATAATATTAAACCTAGGGGTTGAATAATAATTGACCCACACTTTTATGTTTAAAATTTATAAAAATTTAACTGAGCAACAAAACTTTTTGGTTTGTAAGATTTATGCATCTGTTAATAAATCCTGCTCTTGTTTGAAGTTTGAAGGCTCTAACTTATTTGCATCTTATTAAACCTGCTAAATATGCAGGGGGTTGAATACTACTTGTAGGCACTGTAATTATATACAGGACAGGATATATCCAGGTTGTACCAGCTGTACATATAGAGTTATATAAATTATATACATGAGATACCGAAGTTACACGAGTTGTACATCACCCTGAAAATACCATCCCTACCGTCAGACATGGAGGAGGCATCATCATGCTGTTGGGAGGCTTTTTTTCCGCAGAGGCAGGGAAGCCGGTTAGAGTTGACGAGAAAATGGATTGAGCTGAATTCTGGACAATCCTGGAGGAAAACCTATTAGAGGCTGCAAAAGACTTGAGACTGGGGCATAGGTTCACCATCCAGCAGGACAACGACCCTAAACATTGTGCCAGAACTACAATGGAGGGTTAAGATCAGAGCATATCCCTGTGTGTTAATGGCCCAGTCACAGTCCAGACCCAAATCCCAGAGAATCTGTGGCAAGACTTGAAAATGTCTATTCACAGACGTGTCCTTCCAATGTCACTAAGTGAAAGCGAGCGTGCAAAGAAGGGGCAACAATGTCACCTCTATAAGGGTCAATCTGGTAGAGACCGACCCAAAAAGACCCAAAAAGTAATTGTAACGAAAGATGGACTCAGTGAGGCTAAATACAAATGCACCTAACAATTTTCAGATTTTTATTTTTAAAATATTTAGGAAACCTTGTATCATTTTCTTTACACTTTACACATACTTGCTACTTTGTGTTGGTATCACATAAAATACCAATAAGAATTTTTTAGTGAAAAATTTTAGTGACAAATGTGGAAAAGTCCACAGGGTATGAATACTTTTTCACGGCAATGTATATAGTAATTATAGTCAGTAGATGCCCAGCAGGTTATACCAGCATGTTTGATATTAATGTATACAATATTGTTATTTATCTGTGCATGAAGTTATATAATGGGAACATTTATTTTTCTGAGTCACTCATACATGACTTATGGGTCTTTACGAACAAAATTCCTCTTTTTTTTTCTGAACTAGGTGTCAAATAATCAGAATTTTGTGAATTTATTGAAATGGTAATTGTCCTTGGGTAAACCTGGTATTATATGGCTTTTCCCAGCTTAGGTGAAAATTGCGCCCCGGATACCCATATATGTGGAGAACACAGGTTCTTTGACGCACATTTTGCTTAAACAGGTGGCAATGAGAAGAATGAGGCGGAATAGGATGTAGACGCTATTTATGGCAGCCTGTATTCTGCGAATAATCATCTGGACAGATTGCAGTAGCCTCTTCTCCCTTCATTTGCACCATACAGGCTGCCATTGTCATCACCTGTCAGTGTCTTTATGCCATTGGGCTTTCTTGCCTTATAGCGATCGCTCATGTTGCAATTCCCTCATATATCAGCCCAGCTCTTCACTGGCCACAATGGCCCTTTAGTGCAGGTTATAATTAAACGCTCATCTTGTTAGTGGCCTCTGGAGCTTGATGCAAGTTTATTTTTTCTCTTCCTTCTCTCAATGAATTATTTGTGTGCCCCTAATTATTAGTGCGCCCCTAGGGATCTGCTTACGTGCCCAGATTTTCAGTCTCTCTATATATAAATATACATCAATATATGAAGATTATCATCTCGACCAGAAGATATTCCTGTAATCACCAGAGCAAACCCAGCAGCCGTCCGCAGATGAATGCAGGAGCTTCTTCTAAGAATACATGGCTCCTTTCTAAGAACGCAGCACAAATGTGTACTGTGGCAAAAGGTTGTGGCAGGTAAAGCCGGGTTATTTGCGCCAGCGGAGAAGTCATATTCACAAACACGGTGGATTCCCAGGGGAAGCGTCTGACAAGTATCGTATTAATGTTATTATGCATTTAGAATCTTCTTCTACTTAAGCACAGATTTAAAAAATACATAAAAATATAAAAAATAAATAAAAATAAAATTACTTTTAGGGGATTTTATAGATCTCTATTAAAACCAGCAATTCATAAGATAGGTGGTAACATGCGGATCAGTGGGGTCTAACCGATGAGACCCCACCGATCCTGGAAACGGAGCTCTGAAATGCCCTGTTCTGGTGAAGTGCAGGGGTGCAGGGGGCCACCACTCAATACATTATCTTTGGGACTTCTTCCAACGCTCTGTGCATGTTCTATGGGACTGTACCATAGAGAAAGCATACAGCAGCGGCGTGCATGTGCGGACATGGCTCCATTCTCATGGGGCATTTCAGCGGATCAGAAAGTCCTCTTTTTGGAAATGACCTGCTGAACAGAAGTCAAAGGATTACAAACCAATTTTATTAAACGTCCGGTGCACATCAATGAGCTGGTGATGGTATCTGCAATGATCTTTGCCATGTTTTGGTATAAATTATAGTAAATCTGTCTGCCATTGGTCCTACCCCCTTCAAATAGGTATTACCCACTTTTACTTAAAAGTGATCAGAGAAGCGTAAAAATTTAGAAAAAAAAGTCACAATTTTTTGTGCACAATGGGCCTATGCTAAAAAGTGGTAGAAAAGCTTTATGAAGCACCCGCTGTGTGTTTCTGTTCTTTACCACTTCTAAAATCTGTGCTTGCTGTCGGTGAGAGGGAACCTTCTTCTTTGTATCCAGGGGCCTAATGAGGTTTCTTGGAATTTGGAGAAATGTCCCTAAATGTTAATTTAGATGAGGTGATAATCAGCAATGAGCATTTGTTACCCGATTAGCGGCTCTTGTACATATGCTCCATGACCAATAGGATAGATAGCAAAGGGACTAGGGGTTCGCAAAGCAACTGAAAAAAATAAGGAATATACAAAAAAAAAAATCAGCAGAATCAATGCCTAAATATAAAAAAAATCAGAGTGGCACATCCTATTTTGTGGTACAAATACTGACTGCCATGCACAGACAGAACTGTGGATCTCTGGACTCAAGTTCAACAGGTGGGTCAGGAGACTTGTGGTCGGTCCATGCAGTGTGACCCATACTCGGACCATGAAATATGGATGTGTGAATCCGGCTGAAGGTTAACAGACAAGTTCTCTGATGAAAACCTTAGAACCAGTGGCAGGGCCGGACTGGCCATAGGGCACTTCTGGCAAATGCCAGAAGGGCCGGTGCCAGTGGTGGGCCGCTCAATCCGCCGCCCCCGCCGTCGCATTCAATTATACCGGCGTATAGACGCCGGTACAGTTGAATGCAATGATGGAGGAGAGAGCGTCTGCAGACGCTCCTCTCCCATCATTCCCCGCTCTGCCTCTGACACTGCGGGTGCGCGATGATGTCATATCATCGCGCACCTGCTGTGTCCCGGGCAGACTGCAGCTGCTGAGACAGGAGCAGGAACCAGGAAGCAACGCTGGGCACGAGGAGAGGTGAGGAGAGTTTTTTTTTTTTCTGGACTGTGGGGCCATTATCGGAGGAGGGGAGGGGAGGAAGAGAAGAGATGTGGGCTGTATATAGTTCTCTGTGGGCTGTGCTCTGTGCTGTATACTGCTGTGGGCTGTATATAGTTCTCTGTGGGCTGTGCTCTGTGCTGTATACTACTGTGGGCTGTATATAGTTCTCTGTGGGCTGTGCTCTGTGCTGTATACTGCTGTGGGCTGTATATAGTTCTCTGTGGGCTGTGCTCTGTGCTGTATACTGCTGTGGGCTGTATATAGTTCTCTGTGGGCTGTGCTCTGTGCTGTATACTGCTGTGGGCTGTATATAGTTCTCTGTGGGCTGTGCTCTGTGCTGTATACTGCTGTGGGCTGTATATAGTTCTCTGTGGGCTGTGCTCTGTGCTGTATACTGCTGTGGGCTGTATATAGTTCTCTGTGGGCTGTGCTCTGTGCTGTATATAGTTCTCTGTGGGCTGTGCTCTGTGCTGTATACTGCTGTGTGCTCTGTGCTGTATATAGTTCTCTGTGGGCTGTGCTCTGTGCTGTATACTGCTGTGGGCTGTATATAGTTCTCTGTGGGCTGTGCTCTGTGCTGTATACTACTGTGTGCTCTGTGCTATATATAGTACTCTGTGGGCTGTGCTCTGTGCTGTATACTACTGTGGGCTGTATATAGTACTCTGTGGGCTGTGCTCTGTGCTGTATACTACCGTGGGCTGTGTGCTATATATAGTACTCTGTGGGCTGTGCTCTGTGCTGTATACTACTGTGGGCTGTATATAGTTCTCTGTGGGCTGTGCTCTGTGCTGTATACTGCTGTGGGCTGTATATAGTTCTCTGTGGGCTGTGCTCTGTGCTGTATACTGCTGTGGGCTGTATATAGTTCTCTGTGGGCTGTGCTCTGTGCTGTATACTACTGTGGGCTGTATATAGTTCTCTGTGGGCTGTGCTCTGTGCTGTATACTGCTGTGGGCTGTATATAGTTCTCTGTGGGCTGTGCTCTGTGCTGTATACTGCTGTGGGCTGTATATAGTTCTCTGTGGGCTGTGCTCTGTGCTGTATACTACTGTGGGCTGTATATAGTTCTCTGTGGGCTGTGCTCTGTGCTGTATACCGATGTGGGCTGTATATAGTTCTCTGTGGGCTGTGCTCTGTGCTGTATACTACTGTGGGCTGTATATAGTTATCTGTGGGCTGTGCTCTGTGCTGTATACTACTGTGGGCTGTATATAGTTCTCTGTGGGCTGTGCTCTGTGCTGTATACTGCTGTGGGCTGTATATAGTTCTCTGTGGGCTGTGCTCTGTGCTGTATACTGCTGTGGGCTGTATATAGTTCTCTGTGGGCTGTGCTCTGTGCTGTATACTGCTGTGGGCTGTATATAGTTCTCTGTGGGCTGTGCTGTATACTGCTGTGGGCTGTATATAGCTCTCTGTGGGCTGTGCTCTGCTGTATACTACTGTGTGCTCTGTGCTATATATAGTACTCTGTGGGCTGTGCTCTGTGCTGTATACTACTGTGGGCTGTATATAGTTATCTGTGGGCTGTGCTGTATACTGCTGTGGGCTGTATATAGTTCTCTGTGGGCTGTGCTCTGTGCTGTATACTGCTGTGGGCTGTATATAGTACTCTGTGGGCTGTGCTCTGTGCTGTATACTGCTGTGGGCTGTATATAGTTCTCTGTGGGCTGTGCTCTGTGCTGTATACTACTGTGGGCTGTATATAGCTCTCTGTGGGCTGTGCTCTGTGCTGTATACTACTGTGTGCTCTGTGCTATATATAGTACTCTGTGGGCTGTGCTGTATACTACTGTGTGCTATATATAGTTCTCTGGGCTGTGCTCTGTGCTGTATACTACTGTGGGCTGTATATAGTACTCTGTGGGCTGTGCTCTGTGCTGTATACTACTGTGGGCTGTATATAGTTATCTGTGGGCTGTGCTCTGTGCTGTATACTACTGTGGGCTGTATATAGTTCTCTGTGGGCTGTGCTCTGTGCTGTATATAGTTCTCTGTGGGCTGTGCTCTGTGCTGTATACTACTGTGGGCTGTATATAGTTCTCTGTGGGCTGTGCTCTGTGCTGTATACTACTGTGGGCTGTATATAGTTCTCTGTGGGCTGTGCTCTGTGCTGTATACTACTGTGGGCTGTATATAGCTCTCTGTGGGCTGTGCTCTGTGCTGTATACTACTGTGTGCTCTGTGCTATATATAGTACTCTGTGGGCTGTGCTGTATACTACTGTGTGCTATATATAGTTCTCTGGGCTGTGCTCTGTGCTGTATACTACTGTGGGCTGTATATAGTACTCTGTGGGCTGTGCTCTGTGCTGTATACTACTGTGGGCTGTATATAGTTATCTGTGGGCTGTGCTCTGTGCTGTATGCTACTGTGGGCTGTATATAGTTCTCTGTGGGCTGTGCTCTGTGCTGTATATAGTTCTCTGTGGGCTGTGCTGTATACTACTGTGGGCTGTATATAGTTCTCTGTGGGCTGTGCTCTGTGCTGTATACTACTGTGGGCTGTATATAGTACTCTGTGGGCTGTGCTCTGTGCTGTATACTACTGTGGGCTGTATATAGTACTCTGTGGGCTGTGCTCTGTGCTGTATACTGCTGTGGGCTGTATATAGCTCTCTGTGGGCTGTGCTCTGTGCTGTATACTACTGTGGGCTGTATATAGCTCTCTGTGGGCTGTGCTCTGTGCTGTATACTACTGTGTGCTCTGTGCTATATATAGTACTCTGTGGGCTGTGCTCTGTGCTGTATACTACTGTGTGCTATATATAGTTCTCTGGGCTGTGCTCTGTGCTGTATACTACTGTGGGCTGTATATAGTACTCTGTGGGCTGTGCTCTGTGCTGTATACTACTGTGGGCTGTATATAGTTCTCTGTGGGCTGTGCTCTGTGCTGTATGCTACTGTGGGCTGTATATAGTTCTCTGTGGGCTGTGCTCTGTGCTGTATATAGTTCTCTGTGGGCTGTATATAGTTCTCTGTGGGCTGTGCTCTGTGCTGTATGCTACTGTGGGCTGTATATAGTTCTCTGTGGGCTGTGCTCTGTGCTGTATACCACTGTGGGCTGTATATAGTTCTCTGTGGGCTGTGCTCTGTGCTGTATACTACTGTGTGCTGTATATAGTTCTCTGTGGGCTGTGCTGTATATAGTACTCTGTGGGCTGTGCTGTATATAGTACTCTGTGGGCTGTGCTGTATATAGTACTCTGTGGGCTGTGCTGTGTATAGTACTCTGTGGGCTGTGCTGTGTATAGTGCTCTGTGGGCTGTGCTGTATATAGTACTCTGTGGGCTGTGCTGTATATAGTACTCTGTGGGCTGTGCTGTATATATTACTCTGTGGGCTGTGCTGTATATAGTACTCTGTGGGCTGTGCTGTATATAGTACTCTGTGGGCTGTGCTGTATATAGTACTCTGTGGGCTGTGCTGTATATAGTACTCTCTGGGCTGTGCTGTATATAGTACTCTCTGGGCTGTGCTGTATATAGTACTCTCTGGGCTGTGCTTTATATAGTACTCTGGGCTGTGCTTTATATAGTTCTCTGTGGGCTGTGCTGTATATAGTTCTCTGTGGGCTGTGCTGTATATAGTTCTCTGTGGGCTGTGCTGTATATATTACTTTGTGGGCTGTGCTGTATATATTACTTTGTGGGCTGTGCTGTATATATTACTCTGTGGGCTGTGCTGTATACTACTGTGTGGACTGTGCTGTATACTTCTACGTGGGCTGTGCTGTATACTACTGTGTGGTCTGTGCTGTATACTACTGTGTGGTCTGTGCTGAATACTGCTGTGTGGGCTGTGTTATCTACTACGCGAGCTGTGCTATAGTATGCAGGCTGTGCTGTATACTATGCGGTTTGTGCTATATAATATGCGGGCTTTGCTATATACTATGGGGAGTATATTATATTCTATGGGGGAGGCCATGTTATGTACTATGTGGCTGTGTTATATACTATTGTGGGGGTATATTATATTCTATGGGAAAGGCTGCGTTATATACTATGGGGGGCTACATTATATATTATGGGGAGGTGGGCTGTATTATATTCTATGGGGGTTACATACTCTGGGGTGGCTGCATTATACTCTGTGGGGTGGCTGCATTATACTCTGGGGTGGCTGCATTATACTCTGGGGTGGCTGCATTATACTCTGGGGTGGCTGCATTATACTCTGGGGTGGCTGCATTATACTATATGTGGGCTGCATTATACTGTATCGAGGACTATGGGGAATACGTTATACTATATGAAGAACTATGGGGTGCATTATACTATGGGAAGTGAATTGTACTACATGGATGACTGTGGCGGTGCATTATACTATATGGAGCACTATGAGGATTGTATTATGCTATATGGAGGACTATGAGGATTGTATTATGCTATATGGAGGACTATGAGGAGTGTATTATACTATGTGGAGGACTGAGCAGTGTATTTTAATATATGGAGGACTATAGGGAGTGTATTATACTATATGGAGGACTATGGAGCACATTATAATATATGGAGGACTATGGGGTGTATTTTACTAAACAAGTAAAATGCTGCATATTCGGATTGTTTTTGCTGGAACAAAAAGCCTTGTTGTCAGCAGCACATTGCCAGTGTAAACTGTAGATGTGCTGCTGAAAACATGATACTGTATGGTGATCTATTAGTGATCGTTCTGTCTCATCATTATTCCTCAGCTGGTGGAAAGAGGCCGGGAAACAAGTGTTGAACAACTTCAGTATTGTCGATCAAACTCGTTTAGCGGCCTGAACTCAGCGCACGTAAATACAACAGAAAGGCTTCTGTGTGATGTGCAATATGTTAGCATTTGGGGACCCATTTTAAACTTTGCCTAGGGCCCCACTTTGCCTAAAACCGGCCCTGCCTACAAGTGTACAAAGATATTATACAGTCACCATGTGACAAGTGGGCCTGTGTAACTTCAAATGCCAGGGCTGAATTTTAGTCCCAGTCCGGCCCTGACCAGTGGTCTCACTGGCCGTGTCGTGTGTAAAGGTGCCAGCAATTACCTGATGAATGAGCAGGACGTTTGGTCATTGGCGAGTGGATCCAGAGCCAGCGTCAGCACCCGGCGCAGCCGGGCAAGTGCCGGGGCCCTGGCGAGACGGGAGGGCATTCACGGTACGGTACACCGAGTCAGGGCCGGCGTTAGGGGCAGGCAGCTGCCTAGGGCCCCCGCTCCCCCAGGAGCCCTCAGCTAGCAGCACATCACGCATCCGCTATGGGGCCCCTGTGCGGCAGGGGAACCCGGCTACCGCCTGCACCGACTCCCCCGCCGCATTGAACAATACCATTGTCTGCCGGTACAGTTCAAGACAATGATGGAGGAGAGAACATCAGCTGACGCTCTCTCTCCCATCATTCCCCGCTCTGCCTCTGATACTGTGGGTGCGCGATTGTAGGAGGGTGGTGCTGTTATGGACAGTAAGGAACGCGCTGTTACTTTAAGAGACAGCACCCCCTTGTCTGGCAGGATGGAATGTTCTGCTTCTCCCCTGGGATGTACTGTGTGAATGAACAGGACTGTGGAGATGGCAGGGGTGGAGCCTGAACAGCGTGTGTTAGCTGAGGCTGCTGCAGAGAGAACTTTGGGCTTATAGCTGCAAGAGAGGAGAACTGTGTCCTGATATAGCTGCAATATATAGATATAGAGAGGACCCCCAGCCTGTAATGGAGTGGACTTGTGGGATTTCACAGACTTTTCCGGGTGCAGCGAGGGTGGCTGTTGTGAATTCTGCTTTTGGGTTCCCTCCGGTGGTAGTAGGTGGTAATGCAGTTGTCCCTGGGTTGCAGTCCTGGTCAGGTGTGTCTGCTGATTGCAGTTCTGACTGGGGTATTTAGGTGTGCAGGATTCATTAGTCCTTGCCAGTTGTCAATTGTTGTTGGGAGGTGTTGGACCTCTGCCTGGTTCCTCCTGCCTTTCTGCCAAATCAGCAAAGATAAGTGTCTGGTTTTTTTTTCTGTGGCACACATGCTGTGTGCTTCATAATTCAGTGCTATTCTTTTGTGTTTTCTTGTCCACCTAAATTGTGTCAGTATTTTCTCAGTCTTGTTGGATTCTCTGGGGTTGCAGATATTCATTCCACGTCTTTAGTTAGATTGTGGAATTTTTTGTATTATCTGCGGTGGATATTTTTGGAAGGGTTTTATTACTGACCGCCTAGTATTCTGTCCTATCCTTTCCTATTTAGCTAGAGTGGCCTCTTTTGCTAAATCCTGTTTTCTGCCTGCGTGTGTCTTTTCTTCTCCTACTCACAGTCATTATTCGTGGGGGGCTGCCTATACTTTGGGGTTCTGCTCTGAGGCAAGGTAGTATTCCTATTTCCATCTGTAGGGGTATTTAGTCCTCCGGCTGTGTCGAGGTGCCTAGAGTTTGTTAGGCACACCCCACGGCTACTTCTAGTTGCGGTGTTAGTTCAGGATTTGCGGTCAGTACAGGTTCCACCAACTCCAGAGAAAGTTTCATGCGGCTCCAAGGTCACCGGATCACAACAGGTGGCTGTCCTGTGTTAGTTCGAGGAGCCACGAAGAAACTGAGAAAGGGATTTACAGTTTCCAGGAGCACCTCCAGGACCCCGAAGCAAGGAGAAGACCACGTTTCACGGAGCTGGCAGAAAGCCATGCGCACCACCGTACTAGACTGTAGGGGGCCCCTGGCACTGGATCTGAGTCCCCAACATCACCGTGAGTTTGTTCCTGTTTTGTGCACATGTCAGGGCCTAGTGTAGGCTTCAATAGTCAGAGCACGGCAGCCGTGAGGCCTGCTTAGTAAAGGCCAGGGAGGTTATATGTAGAATAACATCATTCTTTGTTTATTGTTTGCATTTACTTGTGTGACATACACTCACTGGCCACTTTATTAGGTACACCATGCTAGTAACGGGTTGGACCCCTTTTGCCTTCAGAACTGCCTCAATTCTTCGTGGCATAGATTCAACAAGGTGCTGGAAGCATTCCTCAGAGATTTTGGTCCATATTGACATGATGGCATCACACAGTTGCCACAGATTTGTCGGCTGCACATCCCTGATGCGAATCTCCCGTTCCACCACATCCCAAAGATTTCATGTTGTTTACGCCAAATTCTGACCCTACCATCCGAATGTCGCAGCAGAAATCGAGACTCATCAGACCAAGCAACGTTTTTCCAATCTTCTACTGTCCAATTTCGATGAGCTTGTGCAAATTGTAGCCTCAGTTTCCTGTTCTTAGCTGAAAGGAGTGGTACCCGGTGTGGTCGTCTGCTGCTGTAGCCCATCTGCCTCAAAGTTCGAAGCACTGTGCGTTCAGAGATGCTCTTAGGCCTACCTTGGTTGTAACGGGTGGCGATTTGAGTCACTGTTGCCTTTCTATCAGCTCGAACCAGTCTGCCCATTCTCCTCTGACCTCTGGCATCAACAAGGCATTTCCGCCCACAGAACTGCCGCTCACTGGATTTTTTTTCTTTTTCGGACCATTCTCTGTAAACCCTAGAGATGGTTGTGCGTGAAAATCCCAGTAGATCAGCAGTTTCTGAAATACTCAGACCAGCCTGTTGTGATTTTGCTTTTTGCTCCCTCTAGTGGTCATTAGTGATTTGACTCTGGAGCGTCCGTCTTTTTCTATATCCTCACCTGGGCCGTTAGTTCAGGGGCGTTGCTATATAAGCTCCCTGGACCTTCAGTTCAAGGCCTGGCATCGTTGAAATCAGAGCTAATCTGTTGTGCTCTTGTCCTATGATCCTGGTTCCTGTATTTCAAGCTAAGTCTGCTTCCTTGCTTTTTGCTTTTGTTTTGTTTGGTATTTTTTGTCTAGCTTGTTCCAATCTGTATCCTGACCTTTGCTGGAAGCTCTAGGGGGCTGGTGTTCTCCCCCCAGACCGTTAGACGGTTCGGGGGTTCT
The DNA here is from genome assembly GCF_051348905.1 of Ranitomeya variabilis. Classification (NCBI taxonomy): domain Eukaryota; kingdom Metazoa; phylum Chordata; class Amphibia; order Anura; family Dendrobatidae; genus Ranitomeya; species Ranitomeya variabilis. The sequence goes on along the minus strand of NC_135239.1, from coordinate 209,192,411 downwards.
TGAATCTCCAGCGTGGATTTTTATAGGGTTTTTGTTGACCAGATAAGTTATCTTGCTATATTCTGCTATTAGTAAGCTGGCCTCTCTTTGCTGAACCTGGTTCATTTCTGTGTTTGTCATTTCCTCTTACCTCACCGTTATTATTTGTGGGGGGCTTGTATCTTGCTTTGGGGTCCCTTTCTCTGGAGGCAAGAGAGGTCTTTGTTTTCTTCTCCTAGGGGTAGTTAGATTCTCCGGCTGGCGCGAGTCATCTAGCTATCACCGTAGGCATGATCCCCGGCTACTTCTAGTGTTGGCGTTAGGAGTAGCTATTTGGTCAACCCAGTTACCACAGCCCTATGAGCTGGATTTTTGAATCTCGCAGACTTACACGTACCTCTGAGACCCTGTCCACTGGGGTCATAACACCAGCCCTTCTGGCACCAACAACCATGCCACGTTCAAAGGCACTCAAATCACCTTTCTTCCCCATACTGATGCTCGGTTTGAACTGCAGGAGATTGTCTTGACCATGTCTACATGCCTAAATGCACTGAGTTGCCGCCATGTGATTGGCTGATTAGAAATTAAGTGTTAACAAGAAGTTGGACAGGTGTACCTAATAAAGTGGCCAGTGAGTGTATATTGAGTCTGTAACAGTTGGAGCATTTTACGGACAAGCTAAGGAATATAACTGTTGTAACCCCTGTTTGCATCTTCCTCGTCAACTTCATTCCTTGCCTTCCAATAAATCTACCCTTTGTTGTTTGCACCTCATCTTGTGTACAGTAGTCTTCCTGCACCGTGGTGGTCCCCCAGCCATCGCTTCATGATGACGTCATCGCACACCCACTGTGTGCCAGGCAGTGCAGCTGCTGAGACAGGAGCAGAGAGCAGCGCAGGCACGAGGAGAGGTGAGTATACTACATGGCTGTGCTATATGCTACGTGGGCTGTGTTATATACTATGTGGCTGTGCTATATACTACGTGGCTGTGCTATATACTACGTGGCTGTGCTATATACCATGTGGGCAGCGCTATATACTATGTGGCTGTGCTATATGCTACGTGGGCTGTGTTATATGCTACATGGCTGTGCTATATGCTACGTGGGCTGTGGTATATACCACGTGGCTGTGCTATATACTACGTGGGCTGTGCTATATACTACGTGGGCTGTGTTATATACTACGTGGGCTGTGCTATATACTACGTGGCTGTGCTATATACTACGTGGGCTGTGTTATATGCTACACGTGGCTGTGTTATATAGTAGGTGGCTGTGCTATATACTACGTGACTGTGCTATATCCTACCCATTTTGCACTTTTACAAATGTTCTACAGTAATACTTTCTAATGTTTACTTTAAAAAGTTTTCCATTAAAAAATTGTCATATTCAATGTATGCAGTTTTTTTTCTTTGCAGCAAGTTCAGCTAACAATATAATGCCTACTAGTAACTGAGGAGCAGGAAGTAGGTCACAAAAATTGGCATATAAGGGGTTGACTTATATAAAGCCCTTCTGCTGTATGGTATTGTAGAATTTACCATATCTATCACTCATGTAAGAAGTGAAATCTGGCTGTTCTATACACTACGTGGGCTGTGCTATATACTACGTGGGCTGTGCTATATACTACATGGGCTGTGCTATATACTACGTGGACTGTGCTATATACTACGTGGGCTGTGCTATATGCTATGTGGGCTGTGTTATATGCTACACGTGGCTGTGCTATATACTACGTCACTGTGCTATATACTACGTGGCTGTGCTATATACTACGTGGGCTGTGCTATATACTACGTGGGCTGTGCTATATACTACGTGGCTGTGCTATATACTACATGGGCTGTGTTATATGCTACACGTGGCTGTGTTATATACTACATGGCTGTGCTATATACTACGTGGCTGTGCTATATACTACGTGGCTGTGCTATATCCTACCCATTTTGCACTTTTACAGATGTTCTACAGTAATAATTTCTAATGTTTACTTTAAAAAGTTTTCCATTAAAAAATTGTCATATTCAATGTATGCAGTTTTTTCTTTGCAGCAAGTTCAGCTAACAATAAAATGCCTACTGGTAACTGAGGAAGAGGGAGTAGGTCACAAAAATTGGCATATAAGGGGTTGACTTATATAAAGCCCCTCTGCTGTATGGTATTGTAGAATTTACAATAGCTATCACTCATGTAAGAAGTGAAACCTTTGGCATTGTACTATACCTATATTTCTCTGCTGTATCTGTGCATCATGAATCGTGGTATGTGTTAAAGGGTGGGCCCACTGAGACTCTTTCGCCCGGGGCCCTCAAAAACCTGGAGCCGCCCCTGAGTGGGTCGTTCATTTTGGCATTAAAATCGTCATGACTGTAGTATTGTAGAGGTTTCCCTCCGACTGACCACTTATTACCACCTAATCATATCACAACACCACCTCACTGCCACAGATCCCAATACTCGTAACACCTTTTCTTTGGATTAATTGGCCAAATTGGCCTTTTATAATAGAGAACATTGCAATAAATAACTTGTCAGTAAGGAAGTTCTTAGAGCTCCAAAACCTGGTGGAAACCAATAAATAATAATGAACCATCCAGCATTACCTCCAGCCGCGACCACAGGCTCAGGGGCACCTCTGTTGCCAGAAAATCTTTTCCATGACACTGACTCCCAGGGACCCCACCATGAGGAGTTCCAAAATCCACCAGGCAATTAGCCAAAATCCAAACATAAAGGGGAGGTTACCATCTACCCAGTGTACAACCCCCCACCACATTATTGCCATCAACTCCAAGAACCCCTTCACCACCACTCACCGAAATCACCCAACGACATCATTGTCCACAATTTTGGATAATTCAAACTTACTTGAACAGCCAAATTAAAGGTCTGGTGGGCATAACCTTTTCTCTTGACACCTCTTGCCGATTGATAGCCCCCATTTCCTCTCAGATAATATATAGGCCTAATCTATTGCCAACAACCCCCCTTTAACCAACCCCTCTAATTTTTCGACCCTCACGCTTCTATCTTTATTAATTTAACCCTTGCTTGCCCTAGAAAGCTAAGTCATGGGTCAGTGCGCCCATGGCTCTGCTGTGGGCTTCGTTTATCCTTTCTTGGCAGCACTCTGCCCGGTGGACACAGGACCATAAATTATCATTTTAATGATTGTTCTGTGTAATATAAAATTCTTGTCATCCTTTTTAAACAGGCCAGTGAATGACCATCGAGACTCTTGTAAATAGCAAATTGGCAATCGTTTAATGCCCATCTAATTTGATCATCTAATTTGGGTGGTCCCTGATGGTCCTCCTGCAATGTACATGCATAAACCAAACTGCTGCAGCTAATAAGGTGATGATGGTACATATTGGCTGAGACTAGTGATTGTCTGCAGTGGTTATTGCAGCAGTGGGGGATTTAATTTGGGAGTAAGACCCTTCTCACAAATCCGTGAATTATGGCTGGACAGAGTGTTACAGAACCCCCCCAGTACCCAGAAAATGTTGTGCAGTTATATGTATGTATAATAGGTTCCATATGAGATGCATGTCCCTAATGCATCACCCCTGGGCAGAGGGGACAAGATATCCCCCTTCTGACCTCCCCCACCTTTGTAATTCCCACAGTAAATATCGGCAGGCTCCGGCCACCTGTGGCTATTGTAATGTATGTCTGTCCTGCCGCTTTTCAATTGGCCCGCCCTCTGTATCTGTGTGATATATTCTGTGTCCTGTGAGTAAAGCGTTGTCACACTGGAAATACGTGGAGAAGCAGTGATCTTTTATATGCGCTCATGTAACCAAGCAATCCCAGCCAGCGTCCTTCATTCAGACTCCAGCCAAAGCAGAGTGGACCTCCTGAAACATGGGGTGGTACTGAAAGAGGTACTCCAGCACGGAACACCCCGTTACACAGAGTATGATGTTGGGACTGGCTGCGGGGTCCCTGACCTGAACTCATGTGAGGCTGTTAGCTTCAATCAGGAGCCTCGCAGCCAATCCATCCCTCACAGACGGTACTCGGACCATGTAACATGGATTTGTGAAACTGACCGAATGGATATTTGTATATGCCATTTCCTGCAACTTTCTTACAATCCGTGACAATCTTTTAATCTCGTACAGACCTAATTAATACTAGTTCTCACCGCTTAGGATTTACAACAATTGTATCCAGTCTAGACAATACTCAGTGTTCTAAACATCATAGCAGCCCAATATTTTGTTACAAAGTATTAGTGTAAAAAATGTCTCAGCTCAGAATCATGGCTGGGTACATTGTATCTACGGCCTCCTCCTTCTCTGTTGGTAACCAGTGTTACTATGTAACTAGTCTGCATTACTTCATAATAACAATGGACGTGTGACACCTAATTCCCCAAACCCTGCGGATTCAATACACTGACTGTTTGCACGATACAATCACATGATCATGTTCTGGAGACGACGACCCATTAAAATAAGAAGAAAACAGGAATCTGACATCATAGAATTGCAGGGAAACGTACAGTTTACTGGCATTTATGGAACAAGCGAAATATGTTCCATGGCTGGAAATGAGAATTACACCTCAGCCCGGGCTGGACAGACAGACGCTGTGAGATGGAGGCGTCTGAGGAGCCGGCCAGGTAACACAGAGGATGGAGGGGGAGCACGGGCGGACGGTGCTCCTGCTCCATCCAGACTAAAATCAATATTCTGCTGAATGATCAATAAATCAGCTGATGGTAAAACTCTTCGCATAAGGTGTAATATTGACACTGGTACCGCCAGCTCGGGAGCGCCACAACGTCTGCTCAAAAGTAATATTCTCAGTGACAAAAATTAATTTCCTGTTCATGGGCACAAATCTGTTACTGATCATAAGATTCTAGACAGTACGAAAAATGTTATAACGGTCAGTGGAGGAGAAAAGTAGAATAAAAACTGGATAGGGATAGATAGATAGATGATAGATAGATAGATAGATAGATAGATAGATAGATAGATAGATAGAATATTTTTGCACATTTGACCTAAAACTACATCAGTTTTTCACACAAGTCCTAAAAGTAGATAAAGAACTAAATCTAACAAATTAGTAAAAAATGTTAGTTTGGCCTAGTGGAGATTATCACCATGTGTGGGGTGCGCCCACATAAAGGATGAGATCCTGAGAGTATAGGAATGGTTTCTTAATTGCGTTTCGGTGTCAGGCAGTGCCTTTATCAAGGTAAAAGAACCAAGTGTCGACAAAACAGAAACATTGAGGTTAAAAAGATCAAAATAGACCTTTTTAAACCCCAATGTTTCTCTTTTGTGCACATTTGTGGTTTTATCTTGAAAAAGTGTCGGTCCAGAGCCGTCGGTCCGAATATTGTGATAATCTGCACTTCTACATGTGTTGTTGACACCTGTCATTTTCCGATCACTCCACTATTTTCCCCTCTCGCCTCTCATTTTCCACTCACACTGCTTCACTTTCACCTCACAATGCTCACTTTCACCTCACACCTCTCATTTTCCCCTCACTCCACTATTTTCCCATATTCCAGTATTTTCCCCTCACTCCTCTCATTTTCCCCTCACTCCTCTCATTTTCCCCTCACACCTGCACAGCAACTTCCTGTTATGAGCACAGCTGTGTAATCCATGAGGCTCCTCCCTTTCCCTTGACATCATGCCTCACAGGAGCAACTCCATTTTAGACACAACGGAGCTAGATGTGGCCTGTGTCTGCCGCGCACTGATACTCTGAAGGCGGTGGCCCTGATTGTAGCTCGCAGCGGCTAGAACATTGCAGCCGGTGAGTTTTACAGTGTGGCTTTCGAGGTGGATGTGTCTCCACCCTTGTGCGCTATCAACGTGGGCCACATGGACGGGGCTTTGCGTGTGGAGTGAGTGTGGCTATGCGGAGTGGGTGGGGCTATGTGGAGTGGGCGGGGCTTGATGCACACACGTATACATACACTCAGCTTTATATATATACAAGCTTTCTTATACTTGAGAATGTCCTTTGTTGCCTATATTAACCAATCAGAGCTCAGCTTAATTAACTGTAGCAAAATAGAAGCTGAGCCGTAATTGGTTGCTATTGGCAGCCTGATAAATCCCTAGAGAACAGGAAGCCCTCCCCCTGGCACTATATATTAGCTCACACATACACATAATAGACTGGTCATGTGACTGACAGCTGCCGTATTTCCTATATGGTACATTTGTTGCTCTTGTAGTTTGTCTGCTTATTAATCAGATTTTTATTTTTGAAGGATAATGCCAGACTTGTGTGTGTTTTAGGGCGAGTTTCATGTGTCAAGTTGTGTGTGTTGAGTTGCGTGTGGCGACATGCATGTAGCGACTTTTGTGAGATGAGTTTTGTGTGGCGACATGCGTGTAGCAACTTTTTGTGTATCGAGTTGCATGTGACAGGTTAGTGTAGCAAGTTGTGTGCAGCAAGTTTTGCGCATGGCGAGTTTTATGTGTGGTGCGTTTTGAGTATGTGCAAGTTTTGTGTGAGGCAACTTTTGCATGTGTTAAAACTTTTGTGCATGTAGCAATTTTTCCGCGTGTGCAAGTTTTGCGTGTGGCGAGTTTTGCATGTGGAGAGTTTTGTGCGTGGCGAGTTTTGAGCGGCGACTTTTGTGTTTCGACATTTATGTGGCGAGGTAGGTGTATGTGTGGTGAAATTGTTATGACCCCAGTGGACAGGGTCTCAGAGGAACGTGTAAGTCTGCGAGATTCAAAAATCCAGCTCATAGGGCTGTGGTAACTGGGTTGACCAAATAGCTACTCCTAACGCCAACACTAGAAGTAGCCGGGGATCATGCCTACGGTGATCGCTAGATGACTCGCGCCAGCCGGAGAATCTAACTACCCCTAGGAGAAGAAAACAAAGACCTCTCTTGCCTCCAGAGAAAGGGACCCCAAAGCAAGATACAAGCCCCCCACAAATAATAACGGTGAGGTAAGAGGAAATGACAAACACAGAAATGAACCAGGTTCAGCAAAGAGAGGCCAGCTTACTAATAGCAGAATATAGCAAGATAACTTATCTGGTCAACAAAAACCCTATAAAAATCCACGCTGGAGATTCAAGAACCCCCGAACCGTCTAACGGTCCGGGGGGAGAACACCAGCCCCCTAGAGCTTCCAGCAAAGGTCAGGATACAGATTGGAACAAGCTGGACAAAAATACCAAACAAAACAAAAGCAAAAAGCAAGGAAGCAGACTTAGCTTGAAATACAGGAACCAGGATCATAGGACAAGAGCACAACAGATTAGCTCTGATTTCAACGATGCCAGGCATTGAACTGAAGGTCCAGGGAGCTTATATAGCAACGCCCCTGAACTAACGGCCCAGGTGAGGATATAGGAAAAGACAGAAGCTCCAGAGTCAAATCACTAATGACCACTAGAGGGAGCAAAAAGCAAAATCACAACAGTACCCCCCCCTTAGTGAGGGGTCACCGAACCCTCACCACGACCACCAGGGCGATCAGGACGAGCGGCGTGAAAGGCACGAACGAAATCGGCCGCATGAACATCAGAGGCGACCACCCAGGAATTATCTTCCTGACCATAGCCCTTCCACTTGACCAGGTACTGAAGCCTCCGCCTGGAGAGACGAGAATCCAAGATCTTCTCCACCACGTACTCCAACTCGCCCTCGACCAACACCGGAGCAGGAGGCTCAGCAGAAGGAACCACAGGCACAACGTACCGCCGCAACAAGGACCTATGAAACACGTTGTGGATAGCAAACGACACAGGAAGAAAGGATACAGGATTAAGGATTTCCAATATCTTGTAAGGACCAATAAAACGAGGTTTAAATTTGGGAGAGGAAACCTTCATAGGAACAAAGCGGGAAGAAAGCCACACCAAATCCCCAACACGTAGTCGGGGACCCACACCGCGGCGGCGGTTTGCAAAGCGCTGAGCCCTCTCCTGTGACAACTTCAAGTTGTCCACCACAAGATTCCAGATCCGCTGCAACCTATCCACCACAGAATCCACCCCAGGGCAGTCAGAAGGTTCCACATGACCCGAAGAAAAACGAGGGTGGAAACCAGAGTTGCAGAAAAACGGCGAAACCAAGGTGGCGGAACTAGCCCGATTATTAAGGGCAAACTCAGCCAACGGCAAGAAGGTCACCCAATCGTCCTGATCAGCAGAGACAAAACACCTCAAATAAGCCTCCAAAGTCTGATTAGTTCGCTCCGTCTGTCCATTAGTCTGAGGATGGAAAGCAGACGAAAACGACAAGTCAATGCCCATCCTACTACAAAAGGATCGCCAGAATCTGGAAACGAACTGGGATCCTCTGTCTGACACAATATTCTCAGGGATGCCGTGCAAACGAACCACGTTCTGGAAAAACACAGGAACCAGATCGGAAGAGGAAGGCAGCTTAGGCAAAGGAACCAAATGGACCATCTTGGAGAAGCGATCACATATCACCCAGATAACAGACATGCCTTGAGACACCGGAAGATCAGAAATGAAATCCATGGAGATATGTGTCCAAGGTCTCTTAGGGACAGGCAAGGGCAAGAGCAACCCGCTGGCACGAGAACAGCAAGGCTTAGCTCGAGCACAAGTCCCACAGGACTGTACAAATGACCGCACATCCCTAGACAAGGAAGGCCACCAAAAGGATCTGGCCACCAGATCTCTGGTGCCAAAAATTCCTGGGTGACCTGCCAACACCGAGGAATGAACCTCGGAAATGACTCTGCTGGTCCACTTATCAGGCACAAACAGTCTGTCAGGTGGACAAGAATCAGGCCTATCAGCCTGAAATCTCTGCAACACACGTCGCAGATCTGGAGAAATAGCTGACAAGATAATACCATCCTTAAGAATACCAACAGGTTCAGCGACTCCAGGAGCATCAGGCACAAAGCTCCTGGAAAGAGCATCGGCCTTCACATTTTTTGAACCTGGTAAATACGAGACAACAAAGTCAAAACGGGAGAAAAACAATGACCAGCGGGCCTGTCTAGGATTCAGGCGTTTAGCAGACTCGAGATACATCAGATTTTTGTGATCAGTCAAGACCACCACACGATGCTTAGCACCCTCGAGCCAATGACGCCACTCCTCAAATGCCCATTTCATGGCCAACAACTCCCGATTGCCCACATCATAATTTCGCTCCGCAGGCGAAAACTTCCTAGAGAAAAAGGCGCAAGGTCTCATAACAGAGCAACCATGGCCTCTCTGCGACAAAACGGCCCCTGCTCCAATCTCTGAAGCATCCACCTCAACCTGAAAGGGAAGCGAGACATCAGGCTGGCACAAAACAGGCGCCGAAGTAAACCGACGTTTCAACTCCTGGAAAGTCTCCACGGCAGCAGGAGCCCAATTAACCACATCGGAGCCCTTCTTGGTCATATCCGTCAAAGGTTTCACAATGCTAGAAAAGTTAGCGATAAAACGACGGTAGAAGTTAGCGAAACCCAAGAACTTCTGAAGACTCTTAACTGACGAGGGCTGAGTCCAATCAAGAATAGCTCGGACCTTGACTGGGTCCATCTCCACAGCAGAAGGGGAAAAAATGAACCCCAAAAAGGGAACCTTCTGTACACCAAAAAGACACTTTGAGCCCTTGACAAACAAAGAATTTTCACGCAAAATTTTAAAGACCATCCTGACCTGCTCCACATGCGAGTCCCAATTATCAGAAAAAAACAGAATATCATCCAGATAAACGATCAAAAATTTATCCAGATAGTTCCGGAAAATGTCATGCATAAAGGACTGAAAAACTGAAGGGGCATTAGAGAGCCCAAAAGGCATCACCAAGTACTCAAAATGACCTTCGGGCGTATTGAATGCGGTTTTCCATTCATCCCCTTGCTTAATGCGCACAAGGTTGTACGCACCACGAAGGTCTATCTTGGTAAACCACTTGGCACCTTTAATCCGGGCAAACAAGTCAGACAACAGCGGCAAAGGATACTGAAATTTGACAGTGATCTTATTTAAAAGCCGATAGTCAATACAAGGTCTCAAAGATCCGTCCTTTTTAGCCACAAAAAAGAATCCCGCACCAAGAGGGGAAGAAGACGGACAGATGTGTCCTTTCTCCAGAGACTCCTTGATATATGAATGCATAGCGGTATGTTCAGGTATCGACAGATTAAACAGTCTTCCCTTAGGAAATTTACTGCCTGGAATCAAATCTATTGCACAGTCACATTCCCTATGAGGAGGCAATGCACTGGACCTGGACTCGCTAAAGACATCCTGATAATCAGACAAATACTCCGGAACTTCCGAAGGCGTAGAAGAAGCAATAGACACAGGCAGGGAATCCTCATGAATACCACGACAGCCCCAACTAGACACTGACATAGCCTTCCAGTCAAGGACTGGATTATGGGTCTGTAACCATGGCAGCCCCAAAACAACCAAATCATGCATTTTATGTAGAACGAGAAAACGTATCACCTCGCGGTGTTCAGGAGTCATGCACATGGTAACCTGTGTCCAATACTGCGGTTTATTTTCTGCTAATGGCGTAGCATCAATACCCCTAAGAGGGATAGGATTTTCTAATGGTTCAAGAATAAAACCACAGCGCTTAGCAAATGAGAGATCCATAAGACTCAGGGCAGCACCTGAATCTACAAACGCCATGACAGGATAAGATGACAGTGAGCAAATCAAAGTTACAGACAGAATAAACTTAGGATGCAAATTACCAACGGTGACAGGACTAACAACCTTAGATATACGTTTAGAGCATGCTGAGATAACATGTGTAGAATCACCACAGTAGTAGCACAAGCCATTCCGGCGTCTATGAATTTTCCTCTCATTTCTAGTCAGGATTCTATCACATTGCATCAAATCAGGTGTCTGTTCAGACAACACCATGAGGGAATTTGCGGTTTTTCTATCACATTGCATCACATCAGGTGTCTGTTCAGACAACAACATGAGGGAATTTGCGGTTTTGCGCTCCCGCAACCGCCGGTCAATTTGAATAGCCAGGGACATGGTATCACTCAGACCTGTGGGAATGGGAAAACCCACCATAACATTCTTAATGGCCTCAGAAAGGCCATTTCTAAAATTAGCGGCCAGTGCACACTCGTTCCAATGTGTCAGCACGGACCATTTCCGAAATTTTTGGCAATACACCTCAGCCTCGTCCTGGCCCTGAGACATAGCCAGCAAGGCTTTCTCTGCCTGAATCTCAAGATTGGGTTCCTCATAAAGTAAACCGAGCGCCAGAAAAAACGCATCAATATCAGCCAATGCCGGATCTCCTGGCGCCAACGAAAAAGCCCAATCTTGAGGGTCACCCCGTAAGAATGAAATAACAATTTTTACTTGTTGAGCAGAGTCTCCAGACGAACAAGGTTTCAGGGACAAAAACAATTTACAATTATTCCTGAAATTCCTAAACTTAAATCGGTCTCCTGAAAACAGTTCAGGAATCGGAATCTTGGGTTCAGACCTAGGATTTCTGGTAACATAATCTTGTATACCCTGCACACGAGCGGCAAGCTGGTCCACACTTGTAATCAAGGTCTGGACATTCATGTCTGCAGCAAGCTTAAGCCACTCTGAGGTAAAGGGGAAAAGAAAAAAAAAAAAAAATGAGAGAGGGAAAAAAAACCCTCAAAATTTTCTTTCTTATAATCCCACTTCTGCAATGCATTAAACATTTAATACTGGCCTGGCATACTGTTATGACCCCAGTGGACAGGGTCTCAGAGGAACGTGTAAGTCTGCGAGATTCAAAAATCCAGCTCATAGGGCTGTGGTAACTGGGTTGACCAAATAGCTACTCCTAACGCCAACACTAGAAGTAGCCGGGGATCATGCCTACGGTGATCGCTAGATGACTCGCGCCAGCCGGAGAATCTAACTACCCCTAGGAGAAGAAAACAAAGACCTCTCTTGCCTCCAGAGAAAGGGACCCCAAAGCAAGATACAAGCCCCCCACAAATAATAACGGTGAGGTAAGAGGAAATGACAAACACAGAAATGAACCAGGTTCAGCAAAGAGAGGCCAGCTTACTAATAGCAGAATATAGCAAGATAACTTATCTGGTCAACAAAAACCCTATAAAAATCCACGCTGGAGATTCAAGAACCCCCGAACCGTCTAACGGTCCGGGGGGAGAACACCAGCCCCCTAGAGCTTCCAGCAAAGGTCAGGATACAGATTGGAACAAGCTGGACAAAAATACCAAACAAAACAAAAGCAAAAAGCAAGGAAGCAGACTTAGCTTGAAATACAGGAACCAGGATCATAGGACAAGAGCACAACAGATTAGCTCTGATTTCAACGATGCCAGGCATTGAACTGAAGGTCCAGGGAGCTTATATAGCAACGCCCCTGAACTAACGGCCCAGGTGAGGATATAGGAAAAGACAGAAGCTCCAGAGTCAAATCACTAATGACCACTAGAGGGAGCAAAAAGCAAAATCACAACAGAAATGTGTGCTGAGGGTGGTATAGGTGTTCAAGCACGTGGTAGTGTGTGGCGCATTTTGTGTGTGTGTTCATATCCCCGTGGTGATGTGGTGATTATCCCATGTCGGGGCCCCACCTTAGCAACTGTACGGTATATACCCTTTGGCGCCATCGCTCTCACTCTTTAAGTCCCCCTTCTTCACATCTGGCAGCTGTCAATTCGCCTCCAACACTTTTCCTTTCACTTTTTTCCCATTATGTAGATAGGGGCAAAATTGTTTGGTGAATTGGAATGCGCGGGGTTAAAATTTCGCCTCACAACATAGCCTATGACGCTCTCGGGGTCCAGACGTGTGACTGTGCAAAATGTTGTGGCTGTAGCTGCGACGGTGCAGATGCCAATCCCGGATATACATACATACACACATTCAGCTTTATATATTAGATTGAAGAAAATGATGTCTCATCTATGAGTAAAAAAAATATGTAAAGGTGAAATTAGTGTCTGGTGTTTTTCAATCAACAGGATGACAATACCAAAGTATCTCTAAGGCCGGCGTCACACTCAGCGTAAGACAATACGGTCCGTTTTTTACGGCCGTAATAGGGCCGTAATACGGAGAAATGTTCCCAAAATAGTGATCCGTAGTCAGGGTGTGTCAGCGTATTTTGCGCATGGCATCCTCCGTATGTAATCCGTATGGCATCCGTACTGCGATATTTTCTCGCAGGCTTGCAAAACCGACATCTAATGGATTTATGTGCTCAAATGTTCGGGAAAACATATATACAGTATATATATATATATATATATATATGTCATTGAGACACATATATATATATTCTGTATTTATATTTACTTCAGCGCGGTGTTAGTGAAAAGCCGGTAATTCAATTGCCGGCTTTTCATTTCTCCTTCACAAACCCGACAGGATATGAGACATGGTTTACATACAGTAAACCATCTCATATCCCCTTTTTTTTTGCATATTCCACACTACTAATGTTAGTAGTGTGTATGTGCAAAATTTGGGCGCTGTAGCTGCTAAAATAAAGGGTTAAATCGCAGAAAAAATTGGCGTGGGCTCCCGCGCAATTTTCTCCGCCAGAGTGGTAAAGCCAGTGACTGAGGGCAGATATTAATAGCCAGGAGAGGGTCCATGGTTATTGGCCCCCCCGTGGCTAAAATCATCTGCCCCCAGCCACCCCAGAAAAGGCACATCTGGAAGATGCGCCTATTCTGGCACTTGGCCTCTCTCTTCCCACTCCCGTGTAGCGGTGGGATATGGGGTAATGAAGGGTTAATGCCACCTTGCTATTGTAAGGTGACATTAAGCCAGATTAATAATGGAGAGGCGTCAATTATGTCACCTATCCATTATTAATCCAATTGTCTGAAAGGGTTAAAAAACACACACACATTATTAAAAATTATTTTAATGAAATAAACACAGCGGTTGTTTTAATATTTTATTGCTCTCTCAATCCAGCTGCAGACCCTCGCTTGGCAAAATAATAAACCCACAATATACATACCCTCTGATGAACCGTCACGTCCCACGAGGTAATCCATCTGAAGGGGTTAAAATATTTTACAAGCAGGAGCCCTGCTAATGCAGCTGTGCTCGTGCTTGTAAGCCCCAGCGAATGAAGGAAATGTAGGTCAATGACCTATAGTTACCTTCAGTCGCGGTGAGGCGCCCCCTGGTGGATGTCCTCATATGAGCTCGAGCGTGGGAAAAAGTTCCCAGGCTGCAGTTCATGAGAACATCCACCAGAGGGCGCCTCACCGCGACTGAAGGTAACTATAGGTCATTGACCTACATTTCCTTCATTTGCCGGGGCTTACAAGCACGAGCACAGCTGCATTAGCAGGGCTCCTGCTTGTAAAATATTTTAACCCCTTCAGATGGATTACCTCGTGGGACGTGACGGTTCATCAGAGGGTATGTATATTGTGGGTTTATTATTTTGCCAAGCGAGGGTCTGCAGCTGGATTGAGAGAGCAATAAAATATTAAAACAACCTGTGTGTTTATTTCATTAAATTAATTTTTAATAATGTGTGTGTGTGTTTTTTAACCCTTTCAGACAATTGGATTAATAATGGATAGGTGACATAATTGACGCCTCTCCATTATTAATCTGGCTTAATGTCACCTTACAATAGCAAGGTGGCATTAACCCTTCATTACCCCATATCCCACCGCTACACGGGAGTGGGAAGAGAGTGGCCAAGTGCCAGAATAGGCGCATCTTCCAGATGTGCCTTTTCTGGGGTGGCTGGGGGCAGATGTTTTTAGCCATGGGGGGGCCAATAACCATGGACCCTCTCCTGGCTATTAATATCTGCCCTCAGTCACTGGCTTTACCGCTCTGGCGGAGAAAATTGCGCGGGAGCCCACGCCAATTTTTTCCGCGATTTAACCCTTTATTTTAGCAGCTACAGCGCCCAAATTTTGCACATACACACTACTAACATTAGTAGTGTGGAATATGCAAAAAAAATGGGGATATGAGATGGTTTACTGTATGTACCGTAATCATGTCTCATATCCTGTCGGGTTTGTGCAGGAGAAATGAAAAGCCGGCAATTGAATTACCGACTTTTCACTAACACCGCTGCGTATTTCTCGCAAGTCACACTGCTGGTCCGTGTGGAATCCGTATTTTTCTCGCCCCCATAGACTTTCATTGGCGTTTTTTTGCGCAATACGCTGACAAACGCAGCATGCTGTGATTTTGTACGGCCGTAGAAAGCCGTATAATACTGAACCGTAATATACGACTGATAGGAGCAGCCCCATTGAGAATAATTGTGCCGTTTGTTTGGCGAGTTTTACGGACGTATTTTCTGCGCTCTTACGTCCGTAAAACTCGCCAGTGTGACGCCGGCCTTAGAGTGTGCACTCTACAAATAGATTTCATACAATTGGAGGAAATTCAAGACCATTATAAGATAGATAATAGATAGATAATAGATAAATAGATAGATGATAGACAGATAATAGATCATGATGTATAGATAATAGATAGATAATAGATTATTATTACTAATATTATTATGATTGTTATGTCTTTTGCTTTGACTGTTTTTAGGTTTGAGCTTTGCAGTTTTTCCGTCTTCTCCTCTCACTTCATAGAAGGAAATTACATATGAAAGAACATCAGACAGATTTTGTTCCAAAACAGAAACCAGGGCCGTCCCTCCTGCGCCATGGGCCGGTTACCAGGTATTAAACACTCGGTGCTCGGCGTTGTCGATTCAGGGCCCTTATAACAAACATTACCTCACATTAACCCTTCTTTCACCGTAGAGGTGATGCCATTATATTTGTTCCTTTTGACTGAGTGACTAAACCATTAACGTGGAGCAGATGATTTTGGAACGGGGGGATGCAGGAGTGCAGTCATGTTTTATGAGAGCACGATAGGTACGAGGCCCAGTGGGGATATAAACCCATGTACGGCCCCGAGGATTTAATGATGTTTTTGTAGAAACTTCAGGTCATTGATCTTTAGAAGAGACCAAAGAAGTTTGACTCATAGAAGATTGAGGGAAAAGACAGATTGTTCTGGAAGGAGAGAAAAAAAAAGAAAGGAAGAAATTTTCATCGCTCTGGGCCTTGTATGAAGCACAGAACTTGACAAATATAGACCTCCTGTAAACTGTCCCCAACCCGAGATGCTGAGGGGGCTTCAGCCTGATATGATGGGAAGCTTCCCATGTGTGAATGTCTACATGTGATACGTGTGGATTTGAATGCAGATTGTGTGTAGGAAAATGTGACACGTATGTAATGTACCTAAATGGTACAAAAGAGATCAACTGTTGTGGGTGGAGGATTATATGGGCACTGCGCTATAACCAAAAAACACCAGTACACAGGCAGAGATGCTCTCCTGTCCAGGGCCACCAAACAATTGCACTAACCAAGGTGCAGCGGACCCAAATAAAGATGGCAGATACACAGGTGCAATAATACCGATAATGCAGCCACCCTACAATCAGGAATTGGCCGCTTGGTGCAACTGTGCAAACAAATAGTCTGTATGTGGCGTGTTCACACAGAAATGCAAAGTATATGGCTCAAAGCCTATTAATGACGCCGTATAGCGGGCTCACCATTGCTGACTGTAATGCATCCTGTGTGAACAGAGGCCACAGTGTACAGAACCATCTAGGGCCCAGCCACACCCTGTGCACCTCTTATGGTGTTTTTTGTTAGATTAGGACCGGCAATATGTAAGGACCCTTGGACATTTGAGCCTTGGACATTTTTCCATTTCCTTTGAATAAATAACTGATTTAGAAATTGATATTTTACACAGTGCTACAACTTGGAATTGGGCCTGTATATGGAGATTATTACATGGGCACTATTATATGGTGCTTTTATTATGGCTCTGTAGCTATATCAGATCTATACCAGGCACGATTATATGAGCAATGTTTAGAGCAACGCTATACAGACTCATTTGTCTCTTCTACATCTGCACATTATTCAGCGGTCCCTGCTCATAGTACCGCAGTAAGGCGAGCTGTTAATGATGCCCATTGTCCGGGAACCTCGGCACTAGGCCCCTCTAGTGCTCCACTACCACCGAGCCTCTCGCTCTCTAATTCCACGGGGGAAAGCCCCAGAGTCATTATTGATAGGAGAAACCATACAAGCCGCATATTATCCCTAAACTCAAAGGCAGCCCTTTACTGAATACAGAGCTGCTTCAGCGCACTCAGACGGTCCCCACGTGCGCACAGACGCCTCGCTTCTCTCCAGTGCACTGACAAGCGGCGTACCTGGCCTTTACTGCAGCGCAGAATGGGCCATTTACTGAGGGAAGGTAGCCCACCATACCATCCACACAGGAGGGTCCTGTCAGACACCCCCTATATGGCTGTGATGAATGGGAGTTGTAGGCCTTGTGTCGTCATCGTCTGACACATTAGTCTTACATGTGTATTTCTTGTTGAGTTGGGTGACAAACAATATGGCGGCCATAAAAGCGCTGTTATCATCCACTGTGTACTGCACTCCAACACGACAAACCGGACCGTGACTGCCTCCAGAGATACATGATCCGCGCCGATATCACTGCACCGGGGGTGCACATCAAGAGGCTGGAACAGAGAATGAGAACAGGCTTAGATACACAGCTCAGCAGACAGAATCACACAAGAGAGGATTGGATACAGAGCTCGGCAGTCAGTATCACACAGGAGAGGATTAGATACACAGCTCAGCAGACAGAATCACATAGGAGAGGATTGGATACACGGCTCGGCAGACAGTATCACACAGGAGAGGATTAGATACACAGCTCAGCAGACAGTATCACACAGGATAGTATTAGATACACGATTACAGCAGACAGTATCACACATTACATAATTAGATACATGCAGTTTTAGACCAAGTGGGGCCCCAAATGCTAACATATTGCACCATGACACAAACATTTTGGTTGTATTTACATGCGCTGACTTTAGGCCATTAAACGATTGTGATTGTCAATATTCAAGTCGTTCAGCGCTTATTTCCCAGTCTCTTTAAACCGGCTGAGGAAGAATGATGGTCACGGAACGGTCACTAGTAGCAGTATCATGTTATCAGCAGCATATCTGCCCCATATTCCTCTTTGTTGTATAATGCACTCTCCATAGTCTTTGATAGAGTATAATGCAGCCCCCATAAAGTATAATGCAGCCCCCATATAGTACATATAGTATAATGCACAACACATAGTTCTTGATAGAGTATAATGCAGCCCCCTATATAGCATAATGCAGCCCCCATATGGTATAATGCAACCCCCATAATCCTCCAGTTTGATGGCCACCACATGGTATAATGCAGCCCCCATAGTCCTCAAGTATTATGGTCACAACATGGTATAATGCAACACCCCATATGGTACAATGCAGCCCCCCATATGATATAATGCAGCCCCCATAGTCCTCCAGTATGATGGCAACCACATGGTATAATGCAGCCCCACATATGATATAATGCAGCCCTCATAGTCCTCCAGTATTATGGCCACAACATGGTATAATGCAGCCCCCATATGGTATAATGCAGTCCCCCATATTGTATAATGCAGTCCCTATAGTCCTCCAGTATGATGGCAACCACATGGTATAATGCAACCCCTATTGTCCTCCAGTATTTTGGCCACAACATGGTATAATGCAGCCCCCCCATATGGTATAATGCAGCACTCATTGTTCTGAAGTATGGCCAACACTTCCCCCCTGACTTAAAAAAAATACAATACTCACCTCGACCCCATTCCCTCCCTGCAGCACGTCACAGCAGCTCCACTGCCCGGCACACCGTCAGACGCACAGGGGGAATGATGGGAGAAGGAGTGTCACCTAATGCTCTGTCCTCCATCAGTGCTTTCAACGGTATCGGCATCTGGGGGGCTCCGAGCCGGAGCTGGCACCGGGACCTCGAGACTCACGGGCACCATAGCGGCATGCCACTGGCCGGGGGGCCCCTGGGGGAGTTGGGACCCTAGGTAAATGCTCTAATGCCTGCCCTGATTACAGCAGACAGTATCCCGGCTCCGACTCACAATAGGCAGCAGAATTACTACACTGGGCCTCATTTATCACAACTGTCTTTCAGGTGAACTGTCTTTGTTGCTTGGAGCAACCAATCAGAGCTCAGCTTTAATTTTTCCAGAGCAGTGTAAGAAATAGAAGCTGTGATCTGATTGGTTGCTATGGGAAACAAAGAAAGCCTTCGTTAGACCTCAGTGATAAGTCTCTGTCCGGTGCTCGGTACATGTGGATGGTCGGGGCTCGTGGTGTGTTGTGCACAAAGTAACCACAGATCATTTCTCCCAAACCGATAATAATAGCAGACAGTAGACGCTAATTACTCCGCGCTCACAGCATCAGCACCTCGGAGCCAGTCCTCTGAGATTATTTCTGAGCTTTTTTTCCAATATTTTTGTTGAGACAGTCAAGAAAACCAGTGATCACCTCTTAATTTCCTCCCGTTGCAGATAAATTGAGCTATTGAGCACCATGAGCATCTGTATAAAGCACGGAGGACATGTTTACATGGGTCAATAGAGCAGATCCCCTTCCCTACATAGTAAAGGGGTCCATACGGAGATTCCCCCAGAATCTGGGCCCTTGATCTTTCTTCCCGGCCCTGCAGTCATCCCATAGTCTAATTAATAATAGTCAGCCCGGCTATTCACCCAGCGAGCCGAGGCCGACCCCTTACAAATAATTCATGAATGTTCACGGGTATCCAAGCCATTTAACACATTAAAGTCCAAACATTACATCTTACAAGAAAAATCCGAGTCATTAATCACACGCCGTGGCCCCTCGCTGAGTGGCCCATTGTGACTCAGGGACAGTAGATGCCTTTGCTCTGTGAATAGCCTTCAGCCCGATCCCGCTGCGCTGCGCTCAGGACCAGGGCTGCTATTTCCATACTGTGTGTATTTTTTTTCGCTGGCGGTTTCCAGTCTTTCGCAATGAATGGATCAGTGTTTGCCAGAGGCCCCCAATCTGAGCAGAAGTGGAAGAAGAACAAGAGGAGATTTACAGCTCCGGAGTGGGGCCATCGCCTTTAGAATATACACTATGGAGGGACATTTGGCCTTTAACCAGGATGGAACTGAAATGAAAAGTACAACAGCAAAGCAAAATGTCTCCTGCTTTAAGAGGTGAAAAGAGCCCTTCCGGTCCATAGTACCTGTGTGCATCGTTTAACTTGCTGTTTCATTTACAAATAGCTGCCCCTTTAATAAAATGCACTAAAGATGGCTTCCAGCGCTGACATGGGGCTGCATGTGTTTATAGTATACTAAACAGCAGCAATAAAGGCCCCTTAATTAATATTTGGGTGCACACCCTGTGGATTTGTTGATGGCCTCCAGACGTTTCTTGTAGCCATCTATAGGCTTCTAGCACTTCTCGCTGGTATCTTCTCCCACTTTTCCTTTGCAGTTTGTTTAAGCTCTTGAATGTTTGCAGGGTTCTTTTTCCCAATGGCAGATTTCAGCTCACCCCAAAGGTTTTCAATGGGATTGAAGTCAGGACTCATTGATGGCCATGTTAAACCAGTCTTTTTTTTTTCTTTTTCAACCATTCTTCTGTACTTTTGGATGTGTGCTTTGGGTCATTGTCTTGCTGGAGGACAAATGATTTCTGACTCAAGCCAAATTTTCTTACACTGGGTAGGACATTTAGCTCTAAAATCCCTTGATAATTCTCTAATTTCATGATTCCTGTGATACGGTCAAGGTCTCTGTTACCAGATGCAGCAAAGCAACCCCACCGCATTATGGATCCTCCACTATACTTAACTGTTGGTAGGGTGTTCCTTATAAGCTTCATTGCGCTGTCTGTAAACCAACTGTTGCTTTGCATTGCCAAAAAGCTCTATTTTTATTTCATCTGTCCACAAAACATTTTCCCATAAGGATTGCAGTGTGTCAAGGTACTCTTTGGCAAAGACTAGTAACTCCTTTTTATGTCTTTTCTTCAGCAATGGTTTCTTCCTTGGCCTTCGTCCATAAAGCTCTGCTTGGTTTAGTGTGTGGCGTATGGTACTTGTTGAACCCATGACTGCAGACTGTTCCAGGTTGGCTTTAAAGGGAACCTATCACCCCGTTTTTTTCGGTATGAGATAAAAATACTGTTAAATATGGCCTGAGCTGTGCATTACAATAGTGTAGTTTGTGGACCCCGATTCCCCACCTATGCTGCCGAAATACGTTACCAAAGTAGTCATTTTCGCCTGTCAATCAGGCTGGTCAGGTCGGATGGGCGTGGCTTCTTCCCCCAGATATTGCGTAGTTTTCCGTTGGTGGCGTAGTGGTGTGCGCATGTCCAACGTCCCCAATCCTGCACGGGGGGGTGAAAATAGCAGCGATGTCCGTTATTCCATTGGTGGTCGGTGGGCGCGGCCATCTTCCTTTGGCCGCGCGTGCGCAGAAGTGGCGCTCTGCTGGCCGCGGCTTCAGGAAAATGGCCGCCGCGATCTCCATCTGCGCACGCGCGGCATCCCGCGGCCATTTTCCTGAAGCCGCGGCCAGCAGAGCGCCGCTTCTGCGCACGCGCGGCCAAAGGAAGATGGCCGCGCCCACCGACCACCAATGGAATAACGGACATCGCTGCTATTTTCACCCCCCCGTGCAGGATTGGGGACGTTGGACATGCGCACACCACTACGCCACCAACGGAAAACTACGCAATATCTGGGGGAAGAAGCCACGCCCATCCGACCTGACCAGCCTGATTGACAGGCGAAAATGACTACTTTGGTAACGTATTTCGGCAGCATAGGTGGGGAATCGGGGTCCACAAACTACACTATTGTAATGCACAGCTCAGGCCATATTTAACAGTATTTTTATCTCATACCGAAAAAAACGGGGTGATAGGTTCCCTTTAAGGACTTTGGATGTTTAACGTGGTGTTTTTTTTCCACCATTCGCACCATCCTTCGAAGATATCTCTTGTCAATTTTCCTCTTTCCCCAACGTCCAGGGATGTTCTTGGTTCTATGCTTGGCAAACTTCTTAATAACATTGTGCACTGTTGAAACTGGGATACGAAGGTCTTTGGAGATAGCCTTATACTGGTTGGAAGTCTTGTGTTTGCTACTAATAGCAGTTCTGACGTCCTCAGACAGCTCCTTTGTATTCACTATTGTGACAAAGGAAAAGGGCCGACCATGTGGCTTTTTAAAACACTGAAGTCATCGTTCATTGGCTAATTCATGTCACATGGGCACCCACAATTAATCATAGGTGATTCTCATTTGAAGACTAATAGGGACATACAAAAACAAACCATTAAGAACATCAAAAAACATGCGTGTTGTATAATAACCATCCAACACCCCTGAATGATGTGTAAACAGGGCAAAACGTAAACATGTGGAAATACAATAAAATGGCTTGGAGCGTAAGCAGAATGGGAGTATCAAATATGAAACATCCACATCATATGCATGTGGCTCTAATAAAGGTGACCAAGGCATCCCATGACCGAGAGTGCCCCTTGGCACTTGTGAGTAAAGAGGTAAATGAGAAGGGAACACATAAGGCGAACATACAGACTCAGTGCAGATGTGGCCTTTACTACAAAGCAAAAGTGTTATGGCCCCAATGCTACTGATTTGTAAGCTATGTGCCTGGCATAGACTTTAATGGTAAATCTCGAGCTGGGAGGCTCATGTCAGGGATTTATGGAGTTCACAGGTCATCTCCATACTGCAATCCCTAGTGTTCACTCAACACAAACGATAGATAGATAGATAGATAGATAGCAGGGCCGGACTGGCCATAGGGCACTTCTGGCAAATGCCAGAAGGGCCGGTGCCAGTGGTGGGCCGCTCAATCCGCCGCCCCCGCCGTCGCATTCAACTATACCGTTGAATGCAATGATGGAGGAGAGAGCGTCTACAGACGCTCCTCTCCCATCATTCCCCGCTCTGCCTCTGACACTGCGGGTGCGCGATGATGTCATATCATCGCGCACCTGCTGTGTCCCGGGCAGACTGCAGCTGCTGAGACAGGAGCAGGAACCAGGAAGCAACGCTGGGCACGAGGAGAGGTGAGGAGAGTTTTTTTTTTTTCTGGACTGTGGGCCATTCTCGGAGGAGGTGAGGGGAGGAAGAGAAGAGATGTGGGCTGTATATAGTTCTCTGTGGGCTGTGCTCTGTGCTGTATATAGTTCTCTGTGGGCTGTGCTCTGTGCTGTATACTGCTGTGGGCTGTATATAGTTCTCTGTGGGCTGTGCTCTGTGCTGTATACTGCTGTGGGCTGTATATAGTTCTCTGTGGGCTGTGCTCTGTGCTGTATACTGCTGTGGGCTGTATATAGTACTCTGTGGGCTGTGCTCTGTGCTGTATACTGCTGTGGGCTGTATATAGTTCTCTGTGGGCTGTGCTCTGTGCTGTATACTGCTGTGGGCTGTATATAGTTCTCTGTGGGCTGTGCTCTGTGCTGTATACTGCTGTGGGCTGTATATAGTTCTCTGTGGGCTGTGCTCTGTGCTGTATACTACTGTGGGCTGTATATAGTTCTCTGTGGGCTGTGCTCTGTGCTGTATACTGCTGTGGGCTGTATATAGTTCTCTGTGGGCTGTGCTCTGTGCTGTATACCACTGTGGGCTGTATATAGCTCTCTGTGGGCTGTGCTCTGTGCTGTATACTACTGTGGGCTGTATATAGTTCTCTGTGGGCTGTGCTCTGTGCTGTATACTGCTGTGGGCTGTATATAGTTCTCTGTGGGCTGTGCTCTGTGCTGTATACTGCTGTGGGCTGTATATAGTACTCTGTGGGCTGTGCTCTGTGCTGTATACTACTGTGGGCTGTATATAGTTCTCTGTGGGCTGTGCTCTGTGCTGTATACTGCTGTGGGCTGTATATAGTTCTCTGTGGGCTGTGCTCTGTGCTGTATACTGCTGTGGGCTGTATATAGTTCTCTGTGGGCTGTGCTCTGTGCTGTATACTACTGTGGGCTGTATATAGTTCTCTGTGGGCTGTGCTCTGTGCTGTATACTGCTGTGGGCTGTATATAGTTCTCTGTGGGCTGTGCTCTGTGCTGTATACCACTGTGGGCTGTATATAGCTCTCTGTGGGCTGTGCTCTGTGCTGTATACTACTGTGGGCTGTATATAGTTCTCTGTGGGCTGTGCTCTGTGCTGTATACTGCTGTGGGCTGTATATAGTTCTCTGTGGGCTGTGCTCTGTGCTGTATACTGCTGTGGGCTGTATATAGTTCTCTGTGGGCTGTGCTCTGTGCTGTATACTGCTGTGGGCTGTATATAGTTCTCTGTGGGCTGTGCTCTGTGCTGTATACTGCTGTGGGCTGTATATAGTTCTCTGTGGGCTGTGCTCTGTGCTATATACTACTGTGTGCTGTATATAGTTCTCTGTGGGCTGTGCTCTGTGCTGTATACTGCTGTGGGCTGTATATAGTTCTCTGTGGGCTGTGCTCTGTGCTGTATACTGCTGTGGGCTGTATATAGTACTCTGTGGGCTGTGCTCTGTGCTGTATACTACTGTGGGCTGTATATAGTTCTCTGTGGGCGGTGCTCTGTGCTCTATACTGCTGTGGGCTGTATATAGCTCTCTGTGGGCTGTGCTCTGTGCTGTATACTACTGTGTGCTCTGTGCTATATATAGTTCTCTGTGGGCTGTGCTCTGTGCTGTATACTGCTGTGGGCTGTATATAGCTCTCTGTGGGCTGTGCTCTGTGCTGTATACTACTGTGTGCTCTGTGCTATATATAGTTCTCTGTGGGCTGTGCTCTGTGCTGTATACTGCTGTGGGCTGTATATAGTTCTCTGTGGGCTGTGCTCTGTGCTGTATACTGCTGTGGGCTGTATATAGTTCTCTGTGGGCTGTGCTCTGTGCTGTATACTACTGTGGGCTGTATATAGCTCTCTGTGGGCTGTGCTCTGTGCTGTATACTACTGTGGACTGTATATAGTTATCTGTGGGCTGTGCTCTGTGCTGTATGCTACTGTGGGCTGTATATAGTTCTCTGTGGGCTGTGCTCTGTGCTGTATATAGTTCTCTGTGGGCTGTGCTCTGTGCTGTATACTACTGTGGGCTGTATATAGTTATCTGTGGGCTGTGCTCTGTGCTGTATGCTACTGTGGGCTGTATATAGTTCTCTGTGGGCTGTGCTCTGTGCTGTATATAGTTCTCTGTGGGCTGTGCTCTGTGCTGTATACTACTGTGGGCTGTATATAGTTATCTGTGGGCTGTGCTCTGTGCTGTATGCTACTGTGGGCTGTATATAGTTCTCTGTGGGCTGTGCTCTGTGCTGTATATAGTTCTCTGTGGGCTGTGCTCTGTGCTGTATACTACTGTGGGCTGTATATAGTTCTCTGTGGGCTGTACTCTGTGCTGTATACTACTGTGTGCTGTATATAGTTCTCTGTGGGCTGTGCTGTATATAGTACTCTGTGAGCTGTGCTGTATATAGTACTCTGTGGGCTGTGCTGTATATAGTACTCTGTGGGCTGTGCTGTGTATAGTACTCTGTGGGCTGTGCTGTATATAGTACTCTGTGGGCTGTGCTGTATATAGTACTCTGTGGGCTGTGCTGTATATAGTACTCTCTGGGCTGTGCTGTATATAGTACTCTCTGGGCTGTGCTGTGTATAGTACTCTCTGGGCTGTGCTTTATATAGTACTCTGGGCTGTGCTGTATATAGTACTCTGGGCTGTGCTTTATATAGTTCTCTGTGGGCTGTGCTGTATATAGTTCTCTGTGGGCTGTGCTGTATATATTACTTTGTGGGCTGTGCTGTATATATTACTTTGTGGGCTGTGCTGTATATATTACTCTGTGGGCTGTGCTGTATACTACTGTGTGGACTGTGCTGTATACTTCTACGTGGGCTGTGCTGTATACTACTGTGTGGTCTGTGCTGTATACTACTGTGTGGTCTGTGCTGAATACTGCTGTGTGGGCTGTGTTATCTACTACGCGAGCTGTGCTATAGTATGCAGGCTGTGCTGTATACTATGCGGTTTGTGCTATATAATATGCGGGCTTTGCTATATACTATGGGGAGTATATTATATTCTATGGGGGAGGCCATGTTATGTACTATGTGGCTGTGTTATATACTATTGTGGGGGTATATTATATTCTATGGGGGAGGCTGCGTTATATACTATGGGGGGCTGCATTATATTCTATGGGGGGCTACATTATATATTATGGGGAGGTGGGCTGTATTATATTCTATGGGGGTTACATACTCTGGGGTGGCTGCATTATACTCTGTGGGGTGGCTGCATTATACTCTGGGGTGGCTGCATTATACTATATGTGGGCTGCATTATACTGTATCGAGGACTATGGGGAATACGTTATACTATATGAAGAACTATGGGGTGCATTATACTATGGGAAGTGAATTGTACTACATGGATGACTGTGGCGGTGCATTATACTATATGGAGCACTATGAGGATTGTATTATGCTATATGGAGGACTATGAGTATTGTATTATGCTATATGGAGGACTATGAGGAGTGTATTATACTATGTGGAGGACTGAGCAGTGTATTTTAATATATGGAGGACTATAGGGAGTGTATTATACTATATGGAGGACTATGGAGCACATTATAATATATGGAGGACTATGGGGTGTATTTTACTAAACAAGTAAAATGCTGCATATTCGGATTGTTTTTGCTGGAACAAAAAGCCTTGTTGTCAGCAGCACATTGCCAGTGTAAACTGTAGATGTGCTGCTGAAAACATGATACTGTATGGTGATCTATTAGTGATCGTTCTGTCTCATCATTATTCCTCAGCTGGTGGAAAGAGGCCGGGAAACAAGCGTTGAACAACTTCAGTATTGTCGATCAAACTCGTTTAGTGGCCTGAACTCAGCGCACGTAAATACAACAGAAAGGCTTCTGTGTGATGTGCAATATGTTAGCATTTGGGGACCCATTTTAAACTTTGCCTAGGGCCCCACTTTGCCTAAAACCGGCCCTGTCTACAAGTGTACAAAGATATTATACAGTCACCATGTGACAAGTGGGCCTGTGTAACTTCAAATGCCAGGGCTGAATTTTAGTCCCAGTCCGGCCCTGATAGATAGATAGATAGATAGATAGATAGATAGATAGATAGATAGATAGATAGATAGATAGATCGATCTCACTTTCCTGGGACTTGCTTTTGGGTGAATGACTTGCAATTTTGCCATGTTGCTGATTGCCTGCAGAGTTTGACAGAAGGTTAATGATAAAACTGCAGGATGGAGTGGAGGACACACATCAAAGGGTTTGGGATCCAGGGTTGCGTGTTCATTAAACACAGAGACATTCCTTTACTCATTTCCAGATGTTCTGAGATGTCAGGATCCTTATCTGCTCACAATACAAGTCGGTCAGGGGAGGAGGAGGCCTCTTCTACTTCTGGATGGAGAGGACCCAACACATTGGGACAATTTAGTGGATGCAAATGTCTTCTGTAGAGCAGGTTGCAGATGCCTTAAAAGATATGTCTAATTTTGCAACCATTTCCATCACTATTCATTTGTTCAGTACTAGAACGGAATTAGCCAAGGATTATAGACTTTTCTTATGGGGACCATGCCACAACAAAATATTTCCATTGTAATGAAGGGTGCAGGCATTATGTCAAGCAATTTATTATATATTCTCATTATATCTAAAATTAAAAGTGAAGTCATTTACCAAATAGTCTTGATTAATAATCATTTTTTTCTGCTCCTATGCAAAACTATGCAAACTATGTATCCATGGTCAGGATCGCTTTCATCTGTCCCCCTGCTTATTACTAACTTACACTGATTAGGACATATTAGGGGTCACATAGTGAAGACGACTATTGTAGTTGAAGACTATACGAGGTCTCTTTTCTATTACCATTGAGACACATTGGGTCAGCATAGCCCCTTTCACACATCAGTTTTTTGTTATCAGTCGCAATCTGTCGAATTTTGAAAAAAAACCAGATCCGGCGACTGATGCTGCCAGATCCGTTTTTTTCTCATAGACTTGGATTAGCGATGGATTGCGACGGATGGCCTCACGTTTCATCCGTCGTTTGCCGGATCCGTTGAAAATTGTTTGTCGGTGGCCGGAGACAATGGACAAAGTAACGTTTTTTGTGTACGTTGTAAAAATGAACAGCGACGGATCTGCTGCCATCTGTCGTTTGCTAGAATGGAAGCCTATGGTGCCGGATCCGTCAAATAACGGAATCTAGCGATGGATTCCCTTTTTTTAACTGAGCATGCTCCAATCCAATTAGCCAGATCTGCTAGTCGGATCCATCCAAAAAACTGATCCGTCACATCAGTTTTTCACAATCTGCGATGGATCAGTCGATCCATCGAGCCAACGGATTGTGACTGATGGCAAAAAACTAATTTGTGAAAGGGGCCTAAGAGCTGTATTCACAAAACGGTTGGAGAATTTTATTATCATTACTAGTTTCATAGTTGCTTAATTTATTTATTTTATTTTAGATGCATTGGGGGCAATAAAAGATGATATTTGTAAAGTTTCCTACACCCGTTATTATAATGTGAATCTATCCCTTTAAGAATAGTCTGGAATCCTTGGCTACTTCCATTCTAGTCCTGTACAAATACCTAGAGATCACGAGAAAAGTGACCCAGCTGTTCAGTAAGAAATGATAATAAGAAGGAACAACAGCACAGCTGCGAGCAATGTTTTCCTATGGCCGGACCCTGCTCGTGCCTTGTATCCAGCGATCACTTTGTCTTTGGTTTTACACCTGCAGCCGTCGTATAAATAATTATCTCAGTTATCCAGAAATCAGCAAAATACTTTAGGATCAGACGGTGGCGGGTTACATACAGGTCAATAACCCACCGTCCAGCAGAGCTCTGCATAAGCAGTGACCGTCCTGCATCTCATATATCATTTCTGAAATCATCATTAAGTCTAATTATTAATTATTTACGTTCTGATACTTTTTAGATAAGGAATGGACTCCCTACATGACAGTGTAACTTTAAACCACCCTGGTATATATGCACTTTTTTTGTGTTTGCGCCTCATATGCTAATTGCCTTCTTTCAGTCAAGTGGGAGGTGCTGGATCTTAGAGCAGTCACCCTCCCTATCCTTTGGTCACCCTCCCGATCCTTTGGTCACCCTCCCGATCCTTTGGTCACGCTCCCGATCCTTCGATCATGCTCCCGATCCTTCAATCACTCTCCCGATCCTTCAGTCATGCTCCCTATAGTTCAGTCACGCTCCTGATCCTTCAGTGCCACTCCTGATCCTTCAGTCACCCTCCCGATCCTTCAGTCACCCTCCCGATCCTTCAGCAACACTCCGATCCTTCAGCGACACTCCCGATCCTTCAGTCACCCTCCCAATCCTTCAGTCACCCTCCCGATCCTTCAGTCACCCTCCCAATCCTTCAGTCACCCTCCCGATCCTTCAGCGACACTCCGATCCTTCAGCGACACTCCCGATCCTTCAGTCACCCTCCCAATCCTTCAGTCACCCTCCCGATCCTTCAGTCACCCTCCCAATCCTTCAGTCACCCCCCCCGATCCTTCAGCGACACTCCCGATCCTTCAGTCACCCTCCCGATCCTTCAGTCACCCTTCCGA
Organism: Ranitomeya variabilis; assembly: GCF_051348905.1. Lineage (NCBI taxonomy): Eukaryota > Metazoa > Chordata > Amphibia > Anura > Dendrobatidae > Ranitomeya > Ranitomeya variabilis. The sequence continues at coordinate 209,162,857 of NC_135239.1, read as the reverse complement.
TCCTTCAGTCACCCTCCGGATCCTTTAGCGACACTCCGATCCTTCAGTCACCCTCCCGATCCTTCAGCGACACTCACAATCCTTCAGTCACCCTCCCGATTCTTCAGTGCCACTCCCGATCCTTCAGTCACCCTCCCGATCCTTCAGTCACCCTCCCAATCCTTCAGTCACCCTCCCAATCCTTCAGCGACACTCCCGATCCTTCAGTCACCCTCCTAATCCTTCAGTCACCCTCCCGATCCTTCAGTCACCCTCCCGATACTTCAGCGACACTCCGATCCTTCAGCGACACTCCCGATCCTTCAGTCACACTCCCAATCCTTCAGTCACCCTCCCGATCCTTCAGTCACCCTCCCAATCCTTCAGTCACCCTCCCGATCCTTCAGTCACCCTCCCGATCCTTCAGTCACCCTCCCGATCCTTCAGTCACCCTCCCGATCCTTCAGTCACCCTTCCGATCCTTCAGTCACCCTCCGGATCCTTCAGCGACACTCTGATCCTTCAGTCACCCTCCCGATCCTTCAGCGACACTCCGATCCTTCAGCGACACTCCCGATCCTTCAGTCACCCTCCCGATCCTTCAGTCACCCTTCCGATCCTTCAGTCACCCTCCGGATCCTTCAGCGACACTCCGATCCTTCAGTCACCCTCCCGATCCTTCAGCGACACTCCCGATCCTTCAGTCACCCTCCCGATTCTTCAGTGACACTCCCGATCCTTCAGTCACCCTCCCGATCCTTCAGTCACCCTCCCGATCCTTCAGTGACGCTCCCGATCCTTCAGTCACCCTCCCAATCCTTCAGCGACACTCCCGATCCTTCAGTCACCCTCCTAATCCTTCAGTCACCCTCCCGATCCTTCAGTCACCCTCCCGATCCTTCAGTCACCCTCCCGATCCTTCAGCGACACTCCGATCCTTCAGCGACACTCCCGGTCCTTCAGTCACCCTCCCAATCCTTCAGTCACCCTCCCGATCCTTCAGTCACCCTCCCAATCCTTCAGTCACCCTCCCAATCCTTCAGTCACCCTCCCGATCCTTCAGTCACCCTTCCGATCCTTCAGTCACCCTCCCGATCCTTCAGCGACACTCCGATCCTTCAGCGACACTCCCGATTCCTCAGTCACCCTCCCGATCCTTCAGTCACCCTCCCGATCCTTCAGTCACCCTTCCGATCCTTCAGTCACCCTCCGGATCCTTCAGCGACACTCCGATCCTTCAGTCACCCTCCCGATCCTTCAGCGACACTCCCGATCCTTCAGTCACCCTCCCGATCCTTCAGTGACGCTCCCGATCCTTCAGTCACCCTCCCGATCCTTCAGTCACCCTCCCGATCCTTCAGTCACCCTCCCGATCCTTCAGTGATGCTCCCGATCCTTTAGTCACCCTCCCGATCCTTCAGTCACGCTCCCGATCCTTCAGTCACGCTCCCGATCCTTCAGTCACCCTCCCGATCCTTCAGTCACCCTCCCGATCCTTCAGTCACCCTCCCGATCCTTCAGTGACGCTCCCGATCCTTCGATCAAGCTCCCGATCCTTCAGTCACGCTCCCGATCCTTCAGTCACCCTCCCGATCCTTCAGTCACTCTCCTGATCCTTCAGTCACCCTCCTAATCCTTTAGTCACCAACCCGAGCCTTCATTCATGCCTACTGGGATTTCGCGTTCCTGACATCTCATTGTGCATTGTATCGAAATTTTGCTGTCAGCTCAATTCACAAATAGGGGTAGGAACCCTGTCAATCACTGTTGCTCCCTTAACCTGCGCCGTGCGCCCATGAGGTTGAGACAATAGCACACATGCATGGGATTTGAAACTTTAGAGCAGGATGCGTCGATTGCGGTAAATGTGTCACACATAGAAAAATTAGAAGTTGACATGCCGCATGTCTTGCGGGACGAGATGAGGCTTTAAGTTATCCCATTTTTTTTCCTATAAAACGTTTTGATCACTTTGATCACTTTTTATTCCATTTTTATGTGGGTTAGTATAATGAAAAAGCTACATTTTTACTGTGTTTTTTTCTCTATCATACCATTGCATGGGTCATGGTACAGTTTTATAGCTTGGGTTATTCCGTACACAGTGATCTCAAACATCCATACTTTATGTTTATCTTTGTTTCACATAAAACCGGATCTTGTTTGCAGAATATTTTCCCTACTGTATTTTGAAACCCTATGATAATGCTGAGTACATGGGCAGGAAGTGTTGACATGGGGACTCAGGTAAAGAATCTGGATTTCCTTAGGGATGAACATGTACCGTGATTGACAGCCAAGACTCTTCATGTCAAGTGTTTATATAAAAGTTTACATTTAGGTTTAGTAACAGATGAGAAAAAAAAAATCTGCAGTAAAAGTAAAGGAACAGTCGCGGAGCCTCCCTATGGGATATAACCAGAAGCAGCACAAGTCTTTACCCAGAACCGCAATACCGGACTCGGTCCATGGGGAAGGATGGCGCTTTCCTTAACAAAATGAAATAATCCAAACGGCCATGTTTTGTAATTTTGGATAATCCCTTTATGAAAGGTTTGTCCACAGTACACAGGACATCCATTTATTATCATATTATTATTCCCTGTTTTTGTACTCGAGCGCTCGGACTGTTGGCGGGAGATTAATTAATGTTCTGTGGAGTTTGCTGAAAGTTCCTGGAAATGCAGAATCTCTCGTGTTTTTATTTCCATTCATCTATTCCCAGGCAACTTGACAGAAAGCAGCGTTCTTGTGCGCGGAGTGAGAGACGTCTAACATCTCGAAGAGACTCCATCTTCTCCCTGCGAGACCGAGGCTGCAATAAACACTTTATATTTTGGAATATCACCTCATTTCTATTCCGGGAAGCGTCACGTCAGCGGATCGTATATGCCATCAAAATCATGCGCTTCATTTTATTTTTAAAGGGGAAATGGACAAAGCTCTTATAACTGTATAAAACGATTGTATCCATGGAAGGAACATGAACATCAGATATACTGAAACTGATTACTGTGTGTTAAATGGAACTCATACTCAGGAGCTGCCAGAAAACCCTACTGCATTTCTTTGCAGCAGGAGGATTTCGGTATAGCACTATAGCTTGCTGAATAAGAGGGAACCCGAACATATTCGCTCAACTCTACTCAGTCTCTCTGCTGGATGACAGGTGCATGGTCGCATCAAGCAACCATGCAGCCTGCCATCTAGATGTAGCAGAGCTGGACCCATCGTTGGACAAATGGATTAGCAGCATCTCTGCGGAAAAGTGAGGAATATTGGTGTTTGTTATTTTAATTGTTTTGCAGAAGACAATGGCGCCGGTGGAATCGGCAAGGTCGTAAGAATGGTTTAATTAATATTTATTAAAGGAGTCTGTGTCATTCTCTCTATTAAAGGACTTTTTTCTCTGTGTATGTATTTTTATAGGATATGACTAAGGGGTTAGTAATGGGGGTGTCTTATTGACGCCTCTCCATTACTAACCTTGTGGCTTGATTTCACCTGACAATACAAAGGTGACATCAACCCCCCTCAACTATCACCCCATCTGCCTCCGCTACAAGGGCAAGTGGGAAGAGCGAGGCTAAGGCCGGTGTCACACTTGCAACTGCAATGCGAGAAACTTGCGCGAGTCTCTCGCCACAATACCCAGCACTGCCGCCCGGACTCGGGACCGGAGTGTGCGGCTGCATGTATTTCTATGCAGCTGAACGCTCTGGTCCAAACCACCGGCGGCAGTGCCGGGTATTGAGGCGCGAGTTTCTTGGATTGCAGTTGCAAGTGTGACACCGACCTAAGTGCCAGAATTGGCACATCCTATAGATGCGCCTTTTCTGAGGTGGCTGAGAGCTGACGTTTTTAGCCTGGGGGGAGCCAGTATCCATGGCCCCTTCCTTAGCTATTAATATCAGCCTGCAGCTGTCTGCATAGCCTTTGGTGGTTATTAATTATAAGGGGACCCTACGTCATTTCTTTTTAGAGTCTCCCATTTTAATAACAAGTAAAGGCCAAGTATACAGTTGTGAACGAACATAAATAGCCTGGAAAGCTCCATGGGCATTACCCCCTTCCCAGACTATAAACATCGTCCACCAGACAATTAACCATTTTCTGGTTAAGAAAATGCGGGAGCCCACACCTTTTTTATCAGAAAAATAATCTTTGCATGACATCTGTATATCTACCTATTCTATATGAATTTACTGTATGTAATCCATGTATTCTTTCCTGTCGGCTTCTTCAGTGATTTTACAGTACACGGCAGATGAATTACTGGCTATTTTTCTATCTATATATATATGTGTATGTGTGTAATTTACATCTATATATCTATGTATTCTATGTGTGCATATACTGTATATTGTATTCTAACCTGTCAGTGTGATTTTACTGTATACGGCAAATGAATTGCCGGCCTTTCAAAGGACACCGGTGCATAAAAATCGGACATCGCTCGCATGGTCCAAGTGCTGTGCTATTTTTTTTCTTGCATCCATAGGCTTGCATTGGCGAGTCTTGGCCGAGTCTATTTCACACGTTCGTCAAATACGCCTGAGAAAAAAACCTCTGATGTGAGCTGCCCCATAGATTAACACTGGGCCGAGCACTATGTGATGTTTTCTCGCATAGCACTCGCTCGTATTCTACGGTAGTGTGACTCCGGCCTTAATGTTACGCTCTAGGGATTTCTATATTAGGAGCTCAGCAGGAGGGGAAACAGCAGAGATATTCTGGGATGTAATGATATAAGGGAGAGATGTTTGTAGCTCCGCTGTTATGGCTAGGATGGTGTCAGAGTACAGGGTGGTGTATGGAAGGTTATTCTATCATGCGATTGAGTTACTAATTTCCGTATTATGCTTCTATTAATATCCTCCAGTGACTTCAATGACTCACATGACCGACTGACGGAGACCTTGGCTTTTCCAGAGATCATAGACAAGTACTGGAAAATACACAAGTGCCACACTTTGAAGCGTCTCTGAAGATGTTATTATAGTTCAACAGTCAATTTAAAGGAATCTCTTCCTTTTAACATCAGGTCCTTTTTAAATACAATATTATGTGTCAAATTTTTATAACGGTCAGATTTCCATTTTTCTGATCAAAAAGATGCAAATTCCCTGCAAAATGCAAAGCCGAAGTAAATTAAACAATTGTGACTCCCTGCAGCCACCACTAGAGGGAGCTCAGGAGCTTCCTGAAGACATTCAACTCAAATGTTACACAAAATACATAAAACTCCCAAGCTCCCTCTAGTGGTGGCTACAGGCAGAAATTATTTTACCGTTTAATATTATGTGAATGCAGGGAATTTGGAGATTTGCATCAGTACAATAGATCTCTAACCACTTGTCTATTCCTAAAATCATGACTATGAACACATATTTGTTGCAATTTTGGAGGAATGACAAGTTCATTTTAGAGAAAAAAAATGAAAATAAAATAAATCTCATTCAGTTTTGGAGAAGGGAACGATACCACTAATATCCCCTGGGTGAGAGTGAGATAAGTTTGGAATAAAGCCTGAGTGTATTTTGTGCACTGATGACTATTTTGGTCTTCTCGTTAATAGTCAGAAACATACATAAAAGATATTTAAAGGCGCCTTGCAGACCCAGCACAGCAGTCCCATGTACGTGTAGTGCAGATATTAAAATAACCTCCAGCCGCAATGTGAGTGCACAAAATCCTACCAAACCACAGCGGCCGGTGGGCAGCCTCTACCTCAACATATTTGGCAGCCCTCAAGCCAGAATGTGGGCAGGAGGAAGGCTTGCAAGGGACATATGAGACCTTATTTTGTAGACATATCTGACATTCCACATTACCTTGTAAAGGACATTTATTCAGGGAAAGTTTACTGATGCAGAATACAAATCTTCTAGAAGCTCATTCATCTGCTCCAGAAATCATGCAAAACCAAGAGCAAAGAACTTCGATTATAATATGTAGCTTCTAGTCCAAGGAAGGCTACATCATAACAGTTATATTCTTGTACATAGGGGCAGTATTATAGTAGTTATATTCCTGTACATAGGGGGCAGTATTATAGTAGTTATATTCTTGTACATAGGGGCAGTATTATAGTAGTTGTATTCTTGTACATAGGGAGCAGTATTATAGTAGTTATATTTTTGTACATAGGGGCAGTATTATAGTAGATATATTCTTGTACATAGGAGCAGTATTATAGTAGTTATATTCTTGTACATAGGGGCAGTATTATAGTAGTTATATTCTTGTACATAGGGGCAGTATTATAGTAGTTATATTCTTGTACATAGGAGCAGTATTATAGTAGTTATATTCTTGTACATAGGGGCAGTATTATAGTAGTTATATTCTTGTACATAGGGGCAGTATTATAGTAGATATATTCTTGTACATAGGAGCAGTATTATAGTAGTTATATTCTTGTACATAGGGGCAGTATTATAGTAGTTATATTCTTGTACATAGGGGCAGTATTATAGTAGTTATATTCTTGTACATAGGGGCAGTATTATAGTAGTTATATTCTTGTACATAGGAGCAGTATTATAGTTGATATATTCTTGTACATAGGGGCAGTATTATAGTGGTTATATTCTTGTACATAGGGGCAGTATTATAGTAGTTATATTCTTGTACATAGGGGCAGTATTATAGTAGTTATATTCTTGTACATAGGAGCAGTATTATAGTTGATATATTCTTGTACATAGGGGCAGTATTATAGTAGTTATATTCTTGTACATAGGGGCAGTATTATAGTAGTTATATTCTTGTACATAGGGGCAGTATTATAGTAGTTATATTCTTGTACATAGGAGCAGTATTATAGTAGTTATATTCTTGTACATAGGGGCAGTATTATAGTAGTTATATTCTTGTACATAGGAGCAGTATTATAGTTGATATATTCTTGTACATAGGGGCAGTATTATAGTGGTTATATTCTTGTACATAGGGGCAGTATTATAGTAGTTATATTCTTGTACATAGGGGCAGTATTATAGTAGTTATATTCTTGTACATAGGGGCAGTATTATAGTGGTTATATTCTTGTATATAGGGGCAGTATTATAGTAGTTATATTCTTGTATATAGGGAGAGTACGGTATGTTAGTGTCAGTATTACTGTATTATAGATGGGATAGCAATGAGAAAAGATTTTGTGATTTTCTATGTTTTCAGCTCCTGTAATGATGACGATTTGCTCCATGTTTTCTGTACACAATGTCTCGCTGTCTAATACCAAAACATGTTTGTAAAAAAAAAAATATACAAATTGGCATCAGTAGGCATGGAAAAACTTACAGAGTACCTGGCATAGAGAAGGTTACTGCTCAAACTGAGGAGATCTGAATACAGAGTGGTATGAGGAATTATCTGTACTCTACATCTCATGAATATTTAAAGGTTGTCACTTTATACCTTTGTATTCCGCCCACGTCCAGGATGCCGGCTGTGTCAGCTCCCCGACAGCCAAAATGTAAATCTGACTGCACAAGAAAAATAACATGTTTAGTACCGAAAGGTGATGAACTTTCTTTTCCTTATTTTTTAGAAGTTTTTTTTTTATTTAAATGTATCACACTGTTATACAAACAGCAATGAAATCCAATTATCTGTCCGTATTAAACAGAAAACTTGAGCTTAAAGAAATTGTCCATCATGAGAAACTTCCTTTCCTTAGTAAATAGGATAATCAACTATAGGGAAGGGATCCCAGAATTAAGTGATCAATTTCACTGCACTGCCTCCACTGGAGAAATGTAGTATTACACAGGCACTAAATGCATCTATTCATGCAAGGACGTGGCTGGTCCTCCAGGGTTAGACACTCTTTGGGCTGCCCCAATCTCTAGAGTAGAGGGACCGCCATGGGCTCCACAGCTGGTGCATTGGTTCCCGCTATGATATATAAACTACACCAGCTACACGGTGTTTGTTAGATCACATGGGTATTTTCCCCATTGGGATTAATGCTATAAAAGCAACGTTTTACAGATTATGTCCTGCATGATTGAGTCCTGTGACAACTCATTATGGAAAGAACAAGGGTGGCGCATTCTGAAGGTGGGGGATGGGGCGCATTCTTACTGTCTTACAGTCTTCTCTATGCACACCGCTGCCTATGTAATGTGATGTTGTTGTAGGGTGAAATGACCTCATGGATAAAATCCTTCTCCTAGCAACCTCCCCAGGGCCTGCATTTGTCTGTCAGCACCCTCTGTGCCATGAGATTAGCAAATAAACTCCTGTCATTCATGGGCTAACATAAGCCGCCATACTCCGGACCCTCGGCACCTGTTTCTTGCAAAGTATATTGTTGCTTTACTGATGCTGTAGAGCTACAAGTTCCATCATGTGTTCTCTTTTCACACAGTTCATAAATAAATAACTTGTATAACATTTATCTATATGAGACCTAATCTCTATTCACACCCAAAGCTGCAATGGAAATTCTGCTGATTTCCTGTTTAAAGAGAGTGAGGCTTTATGGCAACTCAGACAGTTACAAAGTTCCATCCAAGCAGAACTGTCTACCTATGGAGAGCCTGCAGTCTTTTTACAAGGGCAGCTGGGAATATTTTGAATGCAGCTCTAGCTGTGACTGTAGTGCGTGTACTATAACTGGAAACAGTAATAAATGTAGGCAGCACTCACTCTGGCCAGGCAAGCGCTGTCAATCAAGGTTGGAGAAAATGCCTAATATGCCAATTGGATGGTGGGTGTAATGGCTACATTGAGGGTGCGCCGAAGCAAACTCATTTGCATATGACATAAAGTTGATTTATCTGTGGCTAAAGCAATACAATGTATACCCCTAGTATGATTTTTTAGGGGCAAAGTTTCCTTAGGGGCTACGATTGGTATTCACATGAGCTGCAGTACCAGACACAGCCATAGCCAAGGGTGGCGCTGTTTGTAGAGGAAAGCTGCTATGCTTCTGTGATTTCTTGCTCTGAGTATGGGCATCCTCAATTAGCAGGGTACTATGGCATCTTGGATATATGTTGAAGCAGACGCCTTCGCCCAGTCATGCAGTGTGATCCTTTCCTGTATGAATTCGATTGATTTGCGACTGTTGAGCGCAGCGCAGATTACTAAGAATGGGCCTGACCTTGTGTGTAAGGTCCACACTCCGTCAGCGGATCCCAAATGTTACATTGTCATCAGCCGAGCACAATGTTATTATCAGATCTCTGCCAGTTATCCTTTCCTTCTCCCACAGATGTGGTTTCTCTGACTCCTGAACAAATTCACTTTCTTTGGCCATCAAAAGCAGCAAATTCCTGCAGTGCATCTGTTCTACCTAATGCTGGATGTAAGGGGTCAAGCTTGGTAAAGAGGGTCCCTGTGTCAAATTTCATGCACTTGGGACCATTGAATAACACAATGTGTCAGTCTTTCCAGAGGGTTCCTTTAACCCCTTTATGACCATCCAATTTTCCATTTTTGCGCTTTCGCTTTTTGCTCCAGAGCCATACATTTTTTTATTTTTCCATCAGTATAGCTGCATGAGAGCTTGTTTGTTTGTTTTTTTTGCCGGGTACAAGTTGTACCTTTTGAATTACACCATTGATTTGATCGTACAGTGCACTGAAAAACAGAAAAAAAAATTCCAAGTGCGGTGAAATACATTCCTCCAAAAAAAACAGTGCAATTCCACAATTGTTTTTTTTTATTATTACGGTATTTATCATGTTCACTATATGGTAAAACTAATCTGGGAGTAGGATTCTATATGTCAGTATGAATACGCAGATACCAAACATGGAGAGTTTTTTTTTTTATTGAAGTGGTGACATTTTTTTTTTAAAATTTGTAAGAAAAGTACATTTTGTAAATATCGCCATTTTCCAAGACCTATAGCGCCTACATTTGTTTGGATCTGGGGCTGTGTGAGGGCTTATTTTCAGCTGACATTTTTATTGATACTATTTTGGGGTAGATACGATGTTTTGATTGCCTCTTATTGCAATGTTGCAGTGTCCAAAAATTTTTTTAATTCTGGCGTTTTTTTCTCGTTACGCCATTTATTGATCTGATTAATTTATTTTATATTTTGATAGATTGGACATTTCTGAATGTAGCGATACCAAATATGTGTATTTGTTTAATTGTTTTAATTTCAATAGGGCAAAACATTGGTGATTTCAACTTGTGTTTTATTTTTTTTTTTTTCATATTTCTAAAACATTTTTTTCACTTTCATAGTCCCCTTAGGGGCTTGAATCTGCAGTCATCCAATCACTTGTGCTCTACATACAATGCATCAGCACGTCTATGTATAGCAAAAATCATGATCTCCTATGAACACCGGCCACAAGCCGCCATTCACAGGAGATTCAGAATGTCAGGCACAGGGGTCTTCTGCAGATCTCCGGCTCTCATGGCAACCCATCGGCTCCCCACGATTATGCGACAAGGGTGCCGATGGGTGGGATTTGTGACACACATCCGGCTGCTGCTTGCTAAATCCTGCTGTCAGTGACTGATATCAGGATTTAACTGGTTAACAGTCACAGGTGGAGCACAGCTCCACCCACGGTTGTTAAAGGCACTTGATGGCTGATTAAATCAGGTAGAGGGCAGATAACGGTGCAGTTTCTCTCTTATGATTTATTATAGTTTTCTGATATGGCGCCATCGTATTCCGCAGCACTTTACATACATCATCATCGCTATCCCCAATGGGGTTCACAATCTATATCCCCTATCTGTATGTATTTGGAGTGTTGGAGGAAATCAGAGAATCCTGAGGAAACCCACACAAACACGGGGAGAACATACAAACTCCTTGTCCTTGGTGGTGTTTGAACCCAGGACAGCAAAGCAATAGTGTCAAAAGAAGGCGCCTCTGCCACATTAAAAGACACAGTATAAGTGGCACATGGTATGGGGGGGTCACAGTCACAGATTCTACATTAGGGTCTATGAGCTTCGAGGGCCCCCCTGTGTGCTCTACGTGCATACTATTGGGACTTGTTATCTGTGGATGGCATGTGCCTTGTAACTCTGAGTCAGCGATTTTCAACTCTGTAACAGAAGTAATGATCTCCGCGCCAAGCTTAGTGGGGTTTTGCAAGAGGGGAAAGAAGTTTCATAAATTAAGGGAAGAAGCGAAGGATTAGAATTAGGAACATGTGTATCTTGTAGGGAGATGGCTCCAGAGCATCAAGCGATATTGCACACTCGGCCACATGTGGCAGAACAGCTGCAGGGCCGCTCAAATTTCTCAACTCTCAGCAGTGGCTTCCAGGTCTCTCAGCCAAATCGCTATTGTTAGACCCTGCTCCCCCCAGGACTCCTGATCACTGTGCTGGATAACCGTCTTCAAATGTACCTCATATACACCCCAGTACAAAGACTCTCTATGTAGTGGATCAGATACAGTCACTGGACTCAAAAAACAGTGCATATTTCTACCCACTTATTTCTATATCCATGTCTGTAGCAGCAGTATTATAGTAGTAATTTTCTTGTACGTAGGGGGCCGTATTATAGTAGTTATATTCTTGTATATAGGGGCAGTATTGTAGTAGTTATATTCTTGTACATAGGGGCAGTATTATTGTAGTTATATTCTTGTACATAGGGGCAGTATTATAGTAGTTATATTCTTGTACATAGGAGCAGTATTATAGTAGTTATATTCTTGTACATAGGGGCAGTATTATAGTAGTTATATTCTTGTACATAGGAGCAGTATTATAGTAGTTATATTCTTGTACATAGGGAGCAGTATTATAGTAGTTATATTCTTATACATAGAGGACAGTATTATAGTAGTTATATTCTTGTACATAGGGGGCAGTATTATAGTAGTTATATTCTTGTACATAGGGAGCAGTATTATAGTAGTTATATTCTTATACATAGAGGACAGTATTATAGTAGTTATATTCTTGTACATAGGGGGCAGTATTATAGTAGTTATATTCTTGTACATAGGGGCAGTATTATAGTAGTTATATTCTTATACATAGGGGCAGTATTATAGTAGTTATATTCTTGTAAATAGGGGCAGTATTATAGTAGTTATATTCTTGTACATAGAGGCAGTATTATAGTAGTAATTTTCTTGTACGTATGGGGCCATATTATAGTAGTTATATTCTTGTACATAGGGGCAGTATTATAGTAGTTATATTCTTGCTCATAGGGGCAGTATTATAGTAGTTATATTCTTGTTCATAGGGGCAGTATTATAGTAGTTATATTCTTGTTCATAGGGGCAGTATTATAGTAGTTATATTCTTGTACATAGGCAGCAGTATTATAGTAGTTATAGTCTTGTACATAGGGGACAGTATTATAGTAGTTATATTCTTGTACATAGGAGCAGTATTACAGTAGTTATATTCTTGTACATAGGGGCGGTATTATAGTAGTTATAGTCTTGTACATAGGGACGGTATTATAGTAGTTATATTCTTGTACTTAGGAAGCAGTATTATAGTAGTTATATTTTTGTACATATGTAACACCCCAGGTAACCGGTTGTTACAGTGATGTTGCCTTCCTTTCGGGGAGGGTGATGTCACGCTTGGAGGCAAGGGAGAGTCTCTATCAGGTAAGGCACTCACATTCAACACATCTGAATCTAGGCCAGGAGGGGGAGCTCAGGACCCGGATTCCTGGGAGCTGCCTTACACTTTATGTATCCTGGTCTGGAGGAGGAGCCAGTCAGTCTTGGAGGGTTGTAGAGGAGTGAGGAGAGTAGAAGGACATCTGGAGCAGACGGAGAGGCCTAGCAGCCACGTGGGAGCTGCTACCCCTGGAAAGAGGGAGAATCTGAAGGAGAGTTGAATAGTGGAGGAGCCTAGAGGGAAGAACCACAGAGGAGGAAGAGGCTCAGGAGGGGAATAGCGGAAGGACACCCTAGGAGCCAGAGCGCAGAAGCCTGAGGTCGTGTTGTTCTCCAGGACGCATGGCAGAACTGGAGGGCATAGGACTGTATGTCAACTGCCTGCATCAAGTCTGAGGTGCAGCAGTGACCTTAGAGCCCGGGTCATGATAGAGATCCTATAAACAGGCTCGAACTGCCTATCGTACAGACATCTGTCTTAGGACAGGAGAGAGGGGACTTGCAATAAGCGTCAAGCGGCAGGGTCCTAATTAACTAAATAGCGCAAGTAGGAAAGGCTTATGGACCTCACCTGGGAGAGGGATCTCCTGTTGCCTCCAAGCCGGCAAGACTACTACTACCATCAGTAAACCAGGTAAAGACTGCAAACCTGTGTATGCTATACCATCCACCACACCATCAGTGCCCTACACTTGGGAAGCCCTGGGGACCCCGCTTCACCTGTGGTAAGCGTCACCATCTTGCTGCATACCATCACCCCAGAAGACCACTTTAAGCAGCGTCGGCCCCTACTGACCGAACACCACAGGTGGCGTCACAAACAATAGACTTTATTCACAAATCCCCTTAAAAGACCTTTCCCCTTTAATTGGGCACCCAGGGCTATGGACCGGGTCACAGCCACCGTGACATACCCTTTAAGACCTGACCCGGTACCGAGTACTCCACGGCCCTGGCGGGCGTTCCACTTTGGCCTCACAAACAGGATGGACCGACCCAGCGAACTGGGTCATGTGCACCTTAGAGACTGTGATTTGCTGAGAGACTATAAATTGTGCCAAAACCGCCATTATAGCACCATATGGCGTGCAGGAGGAAATGGGTGTGTTGTCGTGGGCGGCACCTGGAGCACCTGGAGGAACGGCGTGAAAACCATTGCCGCCCCTCATCAGTGTTACTATGTGAGAGAAATATGCCCATCAACTAGAGAGGTGCGCCTCCTGATCTGGGATGGCGGAGAGAAGAAAAGGAACTGCCCACGAAGACGGGCGTGGTACAGCAAACTGCGGGAAGCAACACCGAGGAGGCAGAACCGGCAATCAACATGGCGGAGGGAGGTGAGCGGACCCCAAAGCGTGGGATGGAGCAAGAGGACTCTCCCAGCCGAGATCTGCAAGAACTGCACCCATCAATGATGATGAACCCGGACCTCCTGCGGAGAGAATTAGAGGAACTGACCCGACAACTCATGCGGTTACAGCAGGAAATCATGACTGGGTGGGGAGAGGCCTTGATCGGAAGCCTTACCGGACCACCGTCAGCAGCCCCGTCTGGCTCAGAGCAGGAAAGAAGATCCGGTGCTCCGAAAGCGGAGGTAAGGGGCATGACCCTGACCCCACGAGAGGAAGGCCCGATAGCTAGGCCCGAGTCACCACCACCGCTGTACACCCCCATCCAGGGTTTTGGGTCCCTCGGTGAAATGTCACCGTACGCCGAGGATACCCCGACCGCCAGTCCCACTGCAACCCCTGCGCTAGATGACACCCTGGTGGGCCCCCTACCGACCCCGCCACCGCCAAGGCCTGGAAAAGCAGACCGTCGACTGTACTAGGACCAGGGGGATGACAGCTTGTGTCAAATGGCAGCCCTGCTAATTCCAACCTGTGGGCCCCGGGTTAACTATACCGAATCTGTGGTGTTTGAAGAGGGACCTTCAGGGGCAGATATGATCGCGCTCCATTAGGAGATCTCCATGATAACTTGGAGGGAGCATTGTAGACGTCGGGAGGAGCAGGTAAGACAGCAATTCCTGGCCCGGCAAGCATAAGAGCAAATAGAGAATTTCTGAATGTTAAAGTGACTGTGAATAGTTAAAAGTTGAAAGTTAACCTGCTGAAAGAGTTAAAAGACTGTTGAAGTTTAAAGGTTTGATAAACGTGACCAGATTTTCGTTTAAAGGGATTATTTGTTTGAAAAAACATAAAGGCCATGGACAGTGAATGGTCTACAAACTTTCTTGTACATAGTTGACACCTCCTAGGTGCTTTCTACTGGTTTTACGTGGAACACTTAAAGCGAAGGTTCCAAAGTTGCCTTTAATTGTTGATTGTTTACATAAAGACCTGAAGCAAAACCCGTTGGCGCGGCAGAACACTGGGTCTGGATATGCCTTGTAGCCCACTCAAACCCTACAATGGGGTTGATAACGGGTCCCTCGCATCGTTGCTGCTGTTCAAGAATGTGATTGATGGACTTGAATATTAATTTCAATAATACAATTGCACTACCTCAGAGTTGAGAAAAGTTGGAAAGTTAGAATTAATTTTTATATGCTAGAGAGTTTTGTAGATTGAACTATGCACTTTTTGACCAGTTAAAGTGTTGCACTTTTGAATAAAATATATATATATGTGATGTAGCATACCTAAAAAGGTAGTTGATGGCTATGAGAAAAGATAAGCACCCTAATTGTGAAAATAGTATACCATTAGAGGGTAATTGCACTGCATACTCTTTCATAGTTCGGTTATATATTCTTGAAAGTTAATATATTTGTTAAATATGTTTGCAACGTTCAAATATTAATTCCTCCCATAAAGGGAAGTCAAAGTTTTCATTAAATTGTTATACCTGTTCTTAAGCATTCCAAAAATGTTTTTGCATGTCTTATTGTAACCTGTTGTTTATGTTTTCTTTTCCCAGTTTGGGAGTACTGGAGTTAACGGGGGGGGGGGGAGTGTAACACCCCAGGTAACCGGTTGTTACAGTGATGTTGCCTTCCTGTCGGGGAGGGTGATGTCATGCTTGGAGGAAAGGGAGATTCTCTCTATCGGGTAAGGCACTCACATTCAACACATCTGAACATACTGTGCACATATGAAGCTGGACCCGACTCATTATAGCCGACTGAGGTGTCCTCCATTCTCCATATCAGTCCCATTCCAATGTCTATGTTGCACCAAGTCAAATTCCTGCACCCTTGTTTCGTGACATATGTGCATAATATAGCATGTTTATAAAACATTAATAAAGAGCCCTTTACCCAACAAGTAATTGCAGTGGAATCATTGAATCAAATTATTTATGCAACTTGCATAACAAGCCGGACTTTTCATTCAAACACGTCCAGTCCACTTAATAAAAACGAATGTGTTCAGCCCATTACATCTGATTACGAAATGTTACAATGGTAATTCAGGAACCTTCCTCCAGGGTGAATACTCTGACTGCCCTTCTGTTCTGTGGGCCCTTCATGAAGCAACATTGTGTCCTAAGAAAGTGGTGATGACGCAGTGCGCTCCTTCCAGATGTAAAGGCCATAAGAGGTTCTTTACTGCTCCACCTCAACTTGTTTTCCTTGGCAGCTGATCCCAAAGTCTTGTAGCGGCGTCTTAATTGGCCAAACCTGAAGCTGTTTGTGCTGATAAAGTCCATGTTCAAGGCTTGTTGTGGCCCCCGGACAGAGAGACCATTTTTCTTTCACATTTGATACTGTTGGTCTTGTTATTGAGGCTCCGTTGACCGTAGATGTCGTCCACCTGTGTCACGTCTCCAGGGAGCCATCTATTCAAGGTTCACGTTGTATATTGTCTTCTTCAGGTGACAGTGATGGATAACCAACGGTCCAGGCACGGACTGTCAGTACTTTTTACTTGCAGCACCAGGGTCCTGAATATTAACTCCCTCATGTCTGGGCGATTTTTTTTTTTTTTTTTTAAATCTTTGCTCATCTTCTTCCAAGAGCCATACATTTTTATTTTCTTCACTGACGTAGCTGCTTGTTGTTTTGCAGGACTAGTTGTAGATTTGAATTAAACGATTCACTTTACCTTTATAATATACTGAAAAATGTGGAAAAAAAAAATTTAAATAGCGGTGAAATGGGGAGAAAAATGCTATTGTTTCACTTTTACCGTGTTAAAAAATGACCTGGTAAAATGATTCTCCACGTCAGGGCTCCTTCTCACTTGCGTGAAATACGGTCGAGTCTCACAGGTTAAAACCCGGCTCTGCCGCCGGCACTTCACAGCGGAGCGTGCGGCCACATAGCAATACATGGAGCTGCACGCTCCGCTCCCAAGTGCCGGAGGCAGAGCCGGGTTTTAACCTGCGAGACTCAGCCGTAATTCACGCAAGTGAGAAGGAGCCCTCAGTGTGATTACCTTATTATTACTTTTTAAGTCCTTTTTTATTTTAATTGCTAAAAAATTGTAGAATTTTACAAAAAAAATTTGGTTTGTGTTGCTATATTTTATTGTGAGACCAATAACTTTTATATTTTTCTTTGATGGAGCTGAGTGAAGTCTTGTGGGGTGTGTGTGGTGTTTTTTTTCTTGTTTGTTTGTTTTTTTTATGGTGACCTGAAGTTATAAATTATATACGGTACTTTTGCAGCACATGCAAAGGTTTTGGCCTCTTTCACGCCTCTTATGCGTCGTTTGGTTGAAAAAACGCATCCTGCAAAAGTGTTTGCAGGATGCGTTTTTTCACCATTGATTAGCATCAGCGTCGCATTGCGACGCTTTGCCACACGTCGCAACCGTCGTGCGACGGTTGCGCCGTGTTGTGGCGGACCGTCGGCTGCAAAAAACGTTACATGTAACGTTTTTTGCTGCCGACGGACCGCCATTTCCGACCGCGCATGCGCGGCCAGAACTCCGCCCCCACCTCCCCGCACCTCACAATGGGGCAGCGGATGCGTGGAAAAACAGAATCCGCTGCCCCCGTTGTGCGGCGCATTCACTGCTAGCGTCGGTACGTCGGCCCGACGCACTGCGACGGGCCGAGTACGACGCTAGTGTGAAAGTAGCCTTAGTGACTTTTTATCTCTTTTTTTTTTTTCAGGTGAGTTGCAGCAACAAAAACTTGGCAACTCAGAATTTAAGTGGTTAAAGACCAGTAATCAAAGCTTAGGGTACTTTCACACTGGCGTTTTTTGTCCTCCGTCGCAATGCGTCGTTTTGGTCAAAAAACGCATCCTGCAAAAGTGCTTGCAGGATGCGTTTTTTCTCCATAGACTAACATTGGCGACGCATTGCGACGCATTGACACACGTCGCAACCGTCGTGCGACGGTTGCGTCGTGTTGTGGCGGACCGTCGGCAGCAAAAAACGTTGCTTGCAACGTTTTTTGGTACGTCGGGAACGTCTTTTCCGACCACGCATGCGCGGCCGGAACTCCGCCCCCTCATCCCCGCACCTCACAATGGGGCAGCGGATGCGCTGAAAATCTGCATCCGCTGCACCCGTTGTGCAGCGCTAACAACGCCAGCGTCGGTACGTCGGCCCGACGCTCTGCGACGGGCCGAGTACGACGCTAGTGTGAAAGTAGCCTTACTCTGATCGCTGCTGATAGTCGGGTGCTGGTTGTATAATCCCAAGTATAAAGCAGTCTGCGTCCTATGCAATGACGGGGTTAATATTATTATTATTAATCGATCCAGGGCTGACTGCATGCTCCTCCATGTATTTGAAAGTTTCCTTTGTATTCCCAAAACATAACCCACATAGAAGGGTTGATGTAATCCTGCACGGGCAATAAATGTATAAGGGATATCCAGGATTAGAAAAAGATGGCTGCTTTCTTCCAGGAACAGCGCCACTCCTGTCCACAGGCTGTGTCTGGTAGTGTAGCCCCATTCATTTCAATAGAGCTGATATGTAATACCTGGGATAGACTGGAGCTGTTTAATGAAGAAAGCAGCCATGTTTGTCTAACCCTAGACAACCTCTTTATATGCTGTGATGGTTCCATCAAATTATTTTAGATTTTTTTTTTTTTTAATTAAATGATTGAGAGCAACAATCTCTACTAGTGATGAGTGAACGTGCTGGGATAAGTCGTTATCAGAACATGCTCGTATGCTAACCGAGTGACTTCAGTGTGCTAGAAAATATGTTTGCGTCTCGGCGGCTGCAGGTCTCACGGCTGTTCGACAGCTGCAACAAATTCATGGCTTGCCTATTTGTTAACAAAACTGTCTAGCAGGAAAACTAGGCCACGTTGCCCATAGCAACCAATCACCATACAGCTTTCATTTGACAGAACAGTTTCAGAAATGAAAGCTGAGCTTTGATTGGTTGCTATTGGAAATAAGGCCTAGTGCTGTGTTACAGTGTCAGGATTCCCAATCATATTTGTATGGCTGCCATAACCCTTGATAAAGGAGACTCAGACGCTCTTGTCACTTTTAGCGCTGAATTCTTAGCCGCCAACGCTAACTACAGAGATTCTCCATCCCGTCCGAGCCTCATTTATCAAAAATCTCCGCAACACAACATTCTGTTTTCCTTTAAAATGAGTTCAGTTCATCAAGAAGGACGACTAACAAGCCAGTCATTCAGATGGTTCACTGGCTCCGGCCATGTCAGGTATTGATGTCAGCGGCGCACAGAGATGCCAGCGTGAGGACTTGGCAGCCGGGAGACTGTTATATAAAACCGCCTTGTCTTACATAGAGAGACCTGTGTGAGCAGCGTGATGTGAATGTCAATGAGTCAGCCGAGTGCGCACAAACACGGACGCTCACTTTCCACCACACGGACTGAGGCCGCTGTGTACCAATCAGGCCTGGAAAATAACACAGCGTGATTAAAAGAAAGTCTTCTTACACAGGAAATGCTGGGGCTTTGTTTGCGTCCTCTACTTTATGCCTGATTTCCGAGTTTGCGTAAAAGGAACAGGCATTATGGAGCCTGTGACTGTGAAGAACAAAAACATGATTAACCCCTATAGCTCCAACACACGGCAGGTAGAATTTCATTCTCAAAATAGAGAAAACTCCCCAAAATTATTATCCATGGACGACCATTCGAGCATTCAGTAAGATTTTATTCAGGTGTAACCGAAACAATCACCCTACACTGGGCAACAGTGGCAACCAAAGCCTGTATACAAAAATAGAACCATAGTGGCTACCTATGTAAAAGAATATAACTACTATAATACTGCCCCCTATCTACAAGAATATAACTTCTATAATACTGCCCCTATGTACAAGAATATAACTACTATAATACTGCTCCTATGTACAAGAATATAACTACTATAATACTGCCCCTATGTACAAGAATATAACTACTATAATACTGCCCCCTATGTACGAGAATATAACTACTATAATACTGCCCCCTATGTACAAGAATATAACTACTATAATACTGCTCCTATGTACAAGAATATAACTACTATAATACTGCTCCTATGTACAAGAATATAACTACTATAATACTGCCCCCTATCTACAAGAATATAACTTCTATAATACTGCTCGTTTGTACAAAAATATAACTACTATAATACTGCCCTTATGAACAAGAATATAACTACTATAATACTGCTCCTATGTAAAAGAATATAACTACTATAATACTGCCCCCTATGTAAAAGAATATAACTACTATAATACTGACTCTATGTAAAAGAATATAACTACTATAATACTGCCCCCTATCTACAAGAATATAACTTCTATAATACTGCCCCTATGTACAAGAATATAACTACTATAATACTGCTCCTATGTACAAGAATATAACTACTATAATACTGCCCCTATGTACAAGAATATAACTACTATAATACTGCCCCCTATGTACGAGAATATAACTACTATAATACTGCCCCCTATGTACAAGAATATAACTACTATAATACTGCTCCTATGTACAAGAATATAACTACTATAATACTGCTCCTATGTACAAGAATATAACTACTATAATACTGCCCCCTATCTACAAGAATATAACTTCTATAATACTGCTCGTTTGTACAAAAATATAACTACTATAATACTGCCCTTATGAACAAGAATATAACTACTATAATACTACTCCTATGTAAAAGAATATAACTACTATAATACTGCCCCCTATGTAAAAGAATATAACTACTATAATACTGCCTCTATGTACAAGAATATAACTACTATAATACTCCTCCTATGTACAAGAATATCACCACTATAATACTGCCCCTATGTACAAGAATATCACCACTATAATACTGCCCCTATGTACAAGAATATAACTACTATAACACTACCCCTATGTACAAGAATATAACTACTATAATAGTGCTCCTATGTACAAGAATATAACTTCTATAATACTGCCCCTATGTACAAGAATATAACTACTATAATACTGCTCCTATGTACAAGAATATAACTACTATAATACTGCCCCTATGTACAAGAATATAACTACTACAATACTGCCCCCTATGTACAAGAATATAACTACTATAATACTGCCCCCTATGTACAAGAATATAACTACTATAATACTGCTCCTATGTACAAGAATATAACTACTATAATACTGCTCCTATGTACAAGAATATAACTACTATAATACTGCCCCCTATCTACAAGAATATAACTTCTATAATACTGCTCGTATGTACAAAAATATAACTACTATAATACTGCCCTTATGAACAAGAATATAACTACTATAATACTGCTCCTATGTAAAAGAATATAACTACTATAATACTGCCCCCTATGTAAAAGAATATAACTACTATAATACTGACTCTATGTACAAGAATATAACTACTATAATACTCCTCCTATGTACAAGAATATCACCACTATAATACTGCCCCTATGTACAAGAATATAACTACTATAATACTGCCCCTATGTACAAGAATATAACTACTATAATAGTGCTCCTATGTACAAGAATATAACTTCTATAATACTGCCCCTATGTACAAGAATATAACTACTATAATACTGCTCCTATGTACAAGAATATAACTACTATAATACTGCCCCTATGTACAAGAATATAACTACTATAATACTGCCCCCTATGTACAAGAATATAACTACTATAATACTGCCCCATATGTACAAGAATATAACTACTATAATACTGCTCCTATGTACAAGAATATAACTACTATAATACTGCTCCTATGTACAAGAATATAACTACTATAATACTGCCCCCTATCTACAAGAATATAACTTCTATAATACTGCTCGTATGTACAAAAATATAACTACTATAATACTGCCCTTATGAACAAGAATATAACTACTATAATACTGCTCCTATGTAAAAGAATATAACTACTATAATACTGCCCCCTATGTAAAAGAATATAACTACTATAATACTGACTCTATGTACAAGAATATAACTACTATAATACTCCTCCTATGTACAAGAATATCACCACTATAATACTGCCCCTATGTACAAGAATATAACTACTATAATACTGCCCCTATGTACAAGAATATAACTACTATAATAGTGCTCCTATGTACAAGAATATAACTTCTATAATACTGCCCCTATGTACAAGAATATAACTACTATAATACTGCTCCTATGTACAAGAATATAACTACTATAATACTGCCCCTATGTACAAGAATATAACTACTATAATACTGCCCCCTATGTACAAGAATATAACTACTATAATACTGCCCCCTATGTACAAGAATATAACTACTATAATACTGCTCCTATGTACAAGAATATAACTACTATAATACTGCTCCTATGTACAAGAATATAACTACTATAATACTGCCCCCTATCTACAAGAATATAACTTCTATAATA
This sequence comes from Ranitomeya variabilis, assembly GCF_051348905.1. Lineage (NCBI taxonomy): Eukaryota > Metazoa > Chordata > Amphibia > Anura > Dendrobatidae > Ranitomeya > Ranitomeya variabilis. Next base: position 209,140,480 of record NC_135239.1, on the reverse strand, counting down.
CTGCTCGTATGTACAAAAGTATAACTACTATAATACTGCCCTTATGAACAAGAATATAACTACTATAATACTGCCCCCTATGTAAAAGAATATAACTACTATAATACTGCCTCTATGTACAAGAATATAACTACTATAATACTCCTCCTATGTACAAGAATATCACCACTATAATACTGCCCCTATGTACAAGAATATAACTACTGTAATAGTGCTCCTATGTACAAAAATATAACTACTATAATACTGCTCCTATGTACAAGAATATAACTACCATAATACTGCCCTTATGTACAAGAATATAACTACCATAATACTGCCCTTATGTACAAGAATATAACTACTATAATACTGCCCCCTATGTATAAGAATATAACTACTATGATACTGCCCCTATGCACAAGAATATAACTACTGTAATAGTGCTCCCTATGTATAAGAATATAACTACTATAATACTGCCCCTATGTACAAGAATATAACTACTATAATACTGCCTCTATGTACAAGAATATAACTACTATAATACTCCTCCTATGTACAAGAATATCACCACTATAATACTGCCCCTATGTACAAGAATATAACTACTGTAATAGTGCTCCTATGTACAAAAATATAACTACTATAATACTGCTCCTATGTACAAGAATATAACTACCATAATACTGCCCTTATGTACAAGAATATAACTACCATAATACTGCCCTTATGTACAAGAATATAACTACTATAATACTGCCCCCTATGTATAAGAATATAACTACTATGATACTGCCCCTATGTACAAGAATATAACTACTGTAATAGTGCTCCCTATGTATAAGAATATACCTACTATAATACTGCCCCTATGTACAGGAATATAACTACTATAATACTGCTCCCTATCTACAAGAATTTAACTACTATAATACTGCTCCTATGTACAAGAATATAACTACTATAATACTGCCCCTATGTACAAGAATATAACTACTATAATACTGCCCCTATGTACAAGAATATAACTACTATAATACTGCCCCTATGTACAAGAATATAACTACTATAATACTGCTCCTATGTACAAGAATATAACTACTATAATACTGCCCCTATGTACAAGAATATAAATACTATAATACTGCCCCTATGTACAAGAATATAACTACTATAATACTGCCCCTATGTACAAGAATATAACTACTATAATACTGCTCCTATGTACAAGAATATAACTACTATAATACTGCCCCTATGTACAAGAATATAACTACTATAATACTGCCCCTATGTACAAGAATATAACTACTATAATACTGCCCCTATGTACAAGAATATAACTACTATAATACTGCTCCTATGTACAAGAATATAACTACTATAATACTGCTCCTATGTACAAGAATATAACTACTATAATACTGCTCCTATGTACAAGAATATAACTACTATAATACTGCTCCTATGTACAAGAATATAACTACTATAATACTGCTCCTATGTACAAGAATATCACCACTATAATACTGCCCCTATGTACAAGAATATAACTACTGTAATAGTGCTCCCTATGTATAAGAATATAACTACTACTTTTATCTGCCCCTTGGAAGAAGCAGAGGCGATGCGTACATCGGGCGCAGGAGATGTTGGGGCCACTCTTCTAAACTAGTGTTACTTATTATTCATATACCTTCTTTACAATATAATTTGCACTCATGCAATCCTGGTTTGTCTTTCTATGGCTGCTGAGCACTAAGTACCTTCTATTTTAGGCAATATATACTATTTTAAAGCTGTCTCTGTGTCTTAATGTCCCGACAGTATATATTTCTTCAAGCTTGAGCATTCCTGGTCAAAATTTAGTGTTATTGTGAACTTATTAACTGTATTGTTAATAAGTTCACAAGTTGAAGATAAAATCATTCTCTAAAAGGGCTAAAGTTAAAGATGACACTTTGTATTTTAGTAAAAAAAATTCTCATCTTTTACATTTTAAAAATTACAAAAGGAAAAAAGGGCAGATGCAAAAGTTGGGGCACCCTGCATGGTAAGTACCTAGTAGCACCTCTTTTGAAAGTGTCACAGCTTGTACACGCTTTTTGTAGCCAGACAAGTCTTTCAGTTCTTGTTTGAGGTATTTTCACTCATTTTTACTTGGACAATTCTTTCAGTTCTGTGAAATTCCTGGGTCGTGTTGCATGCACTGCTCTTTTGAGGTCCAGCCACAGATTTTCAATGATGTTAAGATCAGGGGCCAGTGAGGGTCATTGTAATCCTTCAGCTTGCGCCTTTTGAGTTAGTCTTTTGTGGATTGGCTGCAACACAACCCCAAAGCATGATTGATCCACCTCCAGGGTCGGACTGGGCCAGTGAGTCCTGGTTGTATATGGGGGGGTGAGCTGCATGATACCCTATGGGGCGGTGAGCTGCATGATACCCTATGGGGCGGTGAGCTGCATGATACCCTATGGGGGGTGAGCTGCATGATACCCTATGAGAGGGGGCAGCATCTATTTTAACCTCATCAGTCCACATGACTTGTTTCCAAAATGCATCAGGCTTGTCTAGATGTTCTTTTGCATACTTCTGACCCTGAATTTTATGATGTAGACACAGGAGAGGTTTTCTTCTGATGACTCTTCCATAAAGGCCATATTTGTGCAGGTGTCTCTGAACAGTAGAACAATGTACCTCAACTCCAGAGAGTGTTAAATCTTTCTGAAGGGCTTATGCAGTCAGGAGGGGGTTCAGTTTTGCCTCCTATCAATCCTACCAACAGCTCTCACTGAAATTTTGCTTGGTCTTCCATGCCTAATCTTGACCTCCACTGTTCCTGGTAACTGCCATTTTTTAATTACATTTTGAACTGAGGAAAGGGCAAGTTGAAACACTTTGCTATCTTCTTATAGCCTTCTAATGCTTTGTGGGCCTCCACCATTTTCATTTTCAGAGTGCTAGGCAGCCACTTAGAAGAACCCATGGCTGCTGTCTTTTGGCACAAGGTTAGAGGAGACTGGGTTTTATAAAGCTGGCCAATTTGGATCACCTGGCCTTTCCTAAAGATGATGGTGAAGAAGCCATAACCCTAACAGGCTAATTAGGGTCTGAAACAATGATCAAAGTTATCGGAGCACACAAATCTCCAAGGGTGCCAAAACTTTTGCATCGGTCCATTTTCTTTTTTATAATTTTTGAAATGTAAAAAAATGACTTTTTGCCTGAAATATAAAGGAAATCTCTAACATTAGCCATTTACAGATCATTTCATCTTTAACTTGCTTTAACTGTTCACAATGACAGTAATTTTGAGCAGGGGTGCCCAAACTTTTACATGCCACTGTATGTAATAATGCATTTTTGCCTTTCCACTCTCCCTGAATATCACTTTACACTTTGTATGACTAATCTACCTTTTAAGCTTGACAACATCTTTTAATATATTATACAATATTGTATACTAGATGGTGTCCCGATTCTAACGCATCGGGTATTCCAGAATATGTACCATATATACTCGAGTATAAGCCGACCCGAGTATAAGCCGACCCCCCTAATTTTGCCACAAAAAATTGGGAAAACTTAATGCCTCGAGTATAAGCCTAGGGTGGGAAATGCAGCAGCTACCGGTAAATGTCAAAAGTAAAAATAGATACCAATAAAAGTAAAATTAATTGAGACATCAGTAGGTTGTGTTTTTGAATATCCATATTGAATCAGGAGCCCCATATAATGCTCCATAAAGTTTATGATGGCCCCATAAGATGCTCCATATTAAAATATGCCCCATATAATCCTGCATAAAGGTTAATAATGGCCCCATAAGATGCTCCATAGACACAATTGCCCAATACAATGCTGCACAAACGTTATGGCCCCATAAGATACTCCATACAGACATTTGCCCAATACAATGCTGCACAAACGTAAATTATGGCCCCATAAGATGCTCCATACAGACACTTGCCCCATATAGTACTGCACAAACGTTGATTATGGCCCCATAATATGCTCTATACAGACACTTGCCCCATATAGTGCTGCACAAACGTTATGGCCCCATAAGATGCTCCATACAGACACTTGCCCCATTTGCTGTTGCTGCGATAACAAAAAAAAATCACATACTCACCTCTCCGTCGCTCAGGCCCCCGGCACTTTCAATATTCACCTGACTTCGTTCTGGCGCCGCTCCATCTTCAGCGTCTTCTGCACTGACATTCAGGCAGAGGGTGCGCACTAACCACGTCATCCCGCCCTCTGACCTGAGCGTCACGGCAGAAGGCGCTGAAGACGGAGCGGCGCCGGAACAGGGAGCAGGTGAATATCGCGCAGCGCTCCCCCTCCCCATTATACTCACCTGCTCCTGGCGTGGTGCAGTCCCTGGTTCCCCAGCGCCGCATATTAATTATTCAGCTCCGCATATTCAGGAGCAGCATATTCATTACTGTAATGAGCGGTACCATGTGACCGCTCAGTACAGGAAGAAGCTGGGGCGCCGGTACCTGCAGGGTCCGCACCAGGAGCAGGTGAGTATAATTAGACAGCCCCCGCTCCCCCTCCCCTGCCGACCCCTGGGTATGACTCGAGTATAAGCTGAGAGGGGGACTTTCAGCCCAAAAAAATGGGCTGAAAATCTCGGCTTATACTCGAGTATATACAGTATGTAGTTTATTTATGAAGATTTCAGAATAATGCAATGAATACACAGGATTTGGCCAGCCGGGCACGACCAATTAGCGAAGCGTGGTTCAAATTCGCGGCCGGACTGCGTCTGTCGCTGATCGGTCGCGCCCGGCCCGCCGCAAACAATCAGTGAAGCCAGGGCGAGCTCCAGGTTTTTGAGGGCCCCGGGCGAAAGAGTCTCACAGCCCATATAGCATATAACACAGCCCACGTAGTATATAGCACGCCCACATAGTATATAGCACAGCCACGTAGTATATAGCACAAGCTTTGTAGTATATAACACAGCCCACATAGTATATAGCACAGCCCACGTAGTATATAGCACAGCCCATGCAATATATAACACAGCCCACGTAGTATATAGCACAGCCACATAGTATATAGCACAGCCCACGCAGTATATAACACAGCCCACGTAGTATATAGCACAGCCCACGTAGTATATAGCACAGCCCACGTAGTATATAGCACAGCCCACGTAGTATATAGCACAGCCCACGCAGTATATAACACAGCCCACGCAGTATATAACACAGCCCACATAGTATATAGCTCAGCCCACGTAGTATATAGCAGTGTGGACACCATATCCCTGTTAAAAAAAGAATTAAAAAAAATAAATAGTTATATACCCCCCTTCCGGCGGCCCCCGGATCCAGCCCAGGCCTTTAGCGATGCTCCTTGCGATGCTCTGTTCCCAGTAATGTCTTGCGGCAATAACCCGTGATGATGTGACGGTCTCCCAAGACCGCTACGTCATCTGGGGTCATTGCCGCAATGCATTCTTGGGACCGGAGCGTCGCGAGGAGCGGGAAAGGCTGCCGCGGACGCTGGAAGGTGAGAATATAATGATTTTTTTTTATTATTATTATTATTATTAACATTATATGTTTTTACTATTGATGCTGCATAGGCAGCATCAATAGTAAAAAGTTGGTCACACTTACAGGGTTAATGGCAGTGTTAACAGACTGATAAAACGCTATGTGGGCTCTGACTGGAGGGGAGTAGGGAGGGGCCAATTTGTGGCCGGACTGTGTCTGTCGCTGATTGGTCGCGCCCAGCTGGCAAACAGACGGAAGTGAACCTTAGACAATTATATATATAGACTAGCTATTGAACCCGTTCTACGCCCGGGTGGCGAGCATTTATATTGGTATATGGTCTCCATCCTGGTATGTGCTGCTCCCATCTTGCTCTCCCATCCTGTCATGTGCTGCTCCATCCTGCGCCCCCATCCTGTCATGTGCTGCTCCACCGTGTCATGTGCTGCTCCATCCTGCATCCCCATCCTGTCATGTGCTGCTCCACGTGTCATGTGCTGCTCCATCCTGCGCCCCCATCCTATCACGTGCTGCTCCATCCTGCGCTCCCATCAGTGCGGGCGGCTGTGCGGAGTGCGGGCGGCTGTGCTGAGTGCGGGCGGCTGTGCTGAGTGCGGGCGGCTGTGCTGAGTGCGGGCGGCTGTGCTGAGTGCGGGCGGCTGTGCGGAGTGCGGGCGGCTGTGCTGAGTGCGGGCGGCTGTGCTGAGTGCGGGCGGCTGTGGACGGTGCGGTGGCTGTGCTGGGTGCGGCGGCTGTGCGTGGCTGAGTGCGGGCGGCTGTGCTGAGTGCGGGCGGCTGTGCTGAGTGCGGGCGGCTGTGCTGAGTGCGGGCGGCTGTGCTGGGTGCGGTGGCTGTGCTGGGTGCGGTGGCTGTGGTGGGTGCGGCGGCTGTGGGTGGCTGTGCGTGGCTGTGCTGGGTGCGGTGGCTGTGCTGGGTGCGGCGGCTGTGCTGGGTGCGGTGGCTGTGGTGGCTGTGGGTGGCTGTGCGTGGCTGTGCTGGGTGCGGCGGCTGTGGACAGCTGTGCTGGGTGCGGTGGCTGTGCTGGGTGCAGCGGCTGTGCGTGGCTGTGCTGGGTGCGGCGGCTGTGCTGGGTGCGGCGGCTGTGCTGGGTGCGGCGGCTGTGCGTGGCTGTAGGCGGCTATGCGTGGCTGTGGGCGGCTGTGCTGGGTGCGGCGGCTGTGCTGGGTGCGGCGGCTGTGCTGGGTGCAGCGGCTGTGCGTGGCTGTGCTGGGTGCGGCGGCTGTGGACGGCTGTGCTGAGTGCGGTGGCTGTGCTGGGTGCGGCGGCTGTGCGTAGCTGTGGGCGGCTGTGCGTGGCTGTGGGCGGCTGTGCTGGGTGCGGTGGCTGTGCTGGGTGCTGCGGCTGTGCGTGGCTGTAGGCGGCTGTGCGTGGCTGTGGGCGGCTGTGCGTGGCTGTGGGCGGCTGTGCTGGGTGCGGTGGCTGTGGTGGGTGCGGCGGCTGTGGGTGGCTGTGCGTGGCTGTGCTGGGTGCGGCGGCTGTGCTGGGTGCGGCGGCTGTGCTGGGTGCGGCGGCTGTGCTGGGTGCGGCGGCTGTGCGTGGCTGTGCTGGGTGCGGCGGCTGTGGACGGCTGTGCTGAGTGCGGTGGCTGTGCTGGGTGCGGCGGCTGTGCGTAGCTGTGGGCGGCTGTGCGTGGCTGTGGGCGGCTGTGCTGGGTGCGGTGGCTGTGCTGGGTGCTGCGGCTGTGCGTGGCTGTAGGCGGCTGTGCGTGGCTGTGGGCGGCTGTGCGTGGCTGTGGGCGGCTGTGCTGGGTGCGGTGGCTGTGGTGGGTGCGGCGGCTGTGGGTGGCTGTGCGTGGCTGTGCTGGGTGCGGCGGCTGTGCTGGGTGCGGCGGCTGTGCTGGGTGCGGCGGCTGTGCTGGGTGCGGCGGCTGTGCGTGGCTGTAGGCGGCTGTGCGTGGCTGTGGGCAGCTGTGCGTGGCTGTGCTGGGTGCGGCAGCTGTGCATGGCTGTGCTGGGTGCGGTGGCTGTGGTGGGTGCGGCGGCTGTGGGTGGCTGTGCGTGCCTGTGCGTGGCTGTGGGCGGCTGTGCGTGGCTGTGCTGGGTGCAGCGGCTGTAGGCGGCTGTGCTGGGTGCGGCAGCTGTGGGTGGCTGTGCTGGGTGCGGCGGCTGTGCTGGGTGCGGCGGCTGTGCTGGGTGCGGCGGCTGTGCTGGGTGCGGTGGCTGTGGTGGGTGCGGCGGCTGTGGGTGGCTGTGCTGGGTGCGGCGGCTGTGCGTGGCTGTAGGCGGCTGTGCGTGGCTGTGCTGGGTGCGGCGGCTGTGCTGGGTGCGGCGGCTGTGCTGGGTGCGGCGGCTGTGCTGGGTGCGGTGGCTGTGGTGGGTGCGGCGGCTGTGCTGGGTGCGGCGGCTTTGCTGGGTGCGGCGGCTGTGCTGGGTGCGGTGGCTGTGGTGGGTGCGGCGGCTGTGCGTGGCTGTAGGCGGCTGTGCGTGGCTGTGGGCGGCTGTGCGTGGCTGTGGGCGGCTGTGCGTGGCTGTGCTGGGTGCAGCGGCTGTGCTGGATGCGGCGGCTGTGCTGGGTGCGGCGGCTGTGCGTGGCTGTAGGCGGCTGTGCGTGGCTGTAGGCGGCTGTGCGTGGCTGTGGGCGGCTGTGCGTGGCTGTGGGCAGCTGTGCGTGGGTGCGGCGGCTGTGCGTGGCTGTAGGCGGCTGTGCGTGGCTGTGGGTGGCTGTGCTGGGTGCGGCGGCTGTGCTCGGTGCGGCGGCTGTGGTGGGTGCGGTGGCTGTGGGTGGCTGTGCTCGCTGTAGGCGGCTGTGCGTGGCTGTGGTGGGTGCGGCGGCTGTGCTCGGTGCGGCGGCTGTGCGTGGCTGTGCTGGGTGCGGTGGCTGTGGTGGGTGCGGCGGCTGTGGACGTAAGTGGCGTAAGTAACAAATAGCTGTGGCATGAAGTGCCACAGCCTCATGGCACAGCAATTTGTTACTTGCGGTACCTTATTCATTTCCGGCGCCATTTTCTGTGTCCTCTTGGTGCCGGAATCGGCGCCTGCGCAGTCCGCGCTTTCCGGCGCCATTTTCTTGAAGACACACTGCAATGTGTCTTCAAGAAAATGGCGCCGGAAAGCGCGGACTGCGCAGGCGCCGATTCCGGGAGCAGGGGGATATTCATGGCCCGGAATGGCGTCGGTGGAACGGGACAGGTAAGTATACTCACCCTCCGCCTCCTGGCTCGTCCCTGTTTCTCCGTTGGAGATCGCGGTGTGCGTTCAGCGCTTACGCATACCGCGATCTCCTGGGAGCGTCGCTCTGTGGGGTCCAGACTGCGCCGGCGCTTGCGCTTGCGCAGTCTATAGAGGCTTCGGACAGAGTGACGCTCCCAGCGTTATATTATAGATGTGCACAATAGGATTGTGTGTGTGTATGCATGTATGTGTGTGTGTGTGTGTGTGTGTATATATATATATATATATATATATATATATATATATATATATACATATATATCTATATTCATATCACTATACAACTTTCAGAATTGGTCGCTTCTCCCACATATTAATATTGTGCACCCTCAGCGGTACGGCTTACTCTACAATGTTGTCATCCGCTATATCTTCACCCGAGGATGGATAGGTTTATAATAACAAGGCAGCTTAGTAAATATGGCTCCTGTGTTTTTGTGGGTCTTAGGACAGAATAAGAAACCTTTCATGTTGACCACAGCGGATTAAAGCCTTACTTCGGTCCCCTGCACACTCCATCTATTCATTTCAGTCTCCTTCCCAGAATCCATTGTGGTCATCAGCGAGTCAACACTGTGGTCTGCATCGGACCACAAGAGAAAACCAGGGGGGAAAATAGCAGCAGCGCAGGGAAACTCTAATGAAAAATATCAATATCGGCTATTTTTATCTCTCCAGGAGAAAAACTCAAAAGCAACATTGAACATTTTATGTCTTAAAATGGGAAAAATATTCGGACTTACCTACCTCCACACAAAAGTAAAAAAAAATTGCATGATATATATCAGTATACAAAGCCGAGGTCATCAGACATATGCGGTTACTATCTACTCTATACAGCAGCCTATAATGTGACAATGTGACTTATGGTTTTCTTATGCAGTAGGAAATACTTTTTGAAGAGGAAGCTTCATATAAGTTGCCTATTCCTTGACCTATGGCCTCTGGATGAAATGCAAAATCTCTCCTCTAGCTATCTTATCTATTAGGCCACATTCACACACTGAGTATTTTTACATCAGTATTTATATGCCAAAACCTGGAGTGGCTGAAAAATGCAGACATTGTGCGAGTGTTTCTATAATACCTTTCCTTTCATTGCCCCACAGCAGCTGCAATCATTGGCTAAGCAATATAAACTGTGGTAAAAGTCGCAGTGTTGCCCCATATCTATCTGTCCCATGTCTATGCTCACAGTAAACAGTCCTAAACAAAACACATATAATAAAGGGTGCAAACCTTTGGGGAAGCGACCCAGTATCCTCCTTATACAACCCCTGGCAAGAATTATGCAATCACCAACCTTGGAGGATGTTCATTCAGTGTTTAATTTTGGAGAAAAAAGCAGATCACAGACATGGCACAAAACTAAAGTAATTTCAAATGGCAACTTTCTGGCTTTAAGAAACAGTAGAAGAAACCAAGAACACAAAATGTGGTAGTCAGTAATGGTTACTTTTTGTAACCAAGCTTAGTAAATTTTCATTCCCAAAACTAACACCTGCATCAAATTAGATCTGCTCGTTAGTCTGCATCTAAAAAGGAGTGATCACACCTTAGAGAGCTGTTGCACCAAGTGGTCTGACACGAATCATGGCTCCAACACGAGAGATGTCAATGAAAACAAAGGAGAGGATTATCAAACTCTTTAAAAGAGGGTAAATCATCACGCAATGTTGCAAAAGATGTTGGTTGTTCACAGTCAGCTGTGTCTAAAATCTGGACCAAATACAAACAACATGGGAAGGTTGTTAAAGGCAAACATACTGGTAGACCAAGGAAGACATCAAAGCGTCAAGACTGGAAACTTAAAGTAATATGTCTCCAAAACAGGAAATGCACAACAAAACAAATGAGGAACGAATGGGAGGAAACTGGAGTCAACGTCTGTGACCGAACTGTAAGAAACCACCTAAAGGAAATGGGATTTACATACAGAAAAGCTAAACGAAAGCCATCATTAACACCTAAACAGAAAAAAAACAAGATTACAATGGGCTAAGGAAAAGCAATCGTGGCCTGTGGATGACTGGATGAAAGTCATATTCAGTGATGAATCGCGAATCTGCATTGGGCAAGTGTTATGATCCGGTGACCTTGGAGCCGCATGAGAGACTTTCTCAGGAGTAGGTGGTACCTGTACTGACCGCAAACCCTAAACTAACACCGCAACTAGAAGTAGCCGTGGGATGTACTTAACACGTCCTAGACACCTCGACACAGCCGGAGGACTAAATACCCCTATAGATGGAAATGGGAATTCTATCTTGCCTCAGAGCAGAACCCCAAAGGATAGGCAGCCCCCCACAAATATTGACTGTGAGTATAAGAGGAAAGACACACGCAGGCAGAAAAACAGGATTTAGCAAAAGAGGCACTTCTAGCTAAATAGAAAAGGATAGGACAGAATTCTAAGCGGTCAGTATTAAAATCCTAAAAATATCCACAGCAGATAATACAAATATTCTACATCTAACTAAAGACATAGAAAGTATATCTGCATCTCCTGAGAATCCAGCATGACTGAAAAATCCAAACAAAGTCTAAGCTGGACAAAAACACAATGAATTGCACTGAATTGCAAAGCACACTGCATGTGTGCACAGAGACAAAAAACCAGACACTTAGCTGAATTGGCAGCAGGGCATGAGGAACCAGAGAGAGTTGCAATCCCTCCAAGAACAATGGACAACTGGCAAGGACTCATGGATCCTGCACACCTAAATACCTAGTGGAGCTGCAATCAGCAGAAACACCTGCCCTGGATTACAACCCCAAGACAACTGCACTACCACTAACAACCACCGGAGGGAGCCCAAGAGCAGAATTCACAACAGGCAAGGTGATGATGCTGGAACTTTTGTTTGGTGCCGTTCCAATGAGATTTATAAAGATGACTGCCTGAAGAGAACATGCAAATTTCCACAGTCATTGATGATATGGGGCTGCGTGTCAGGTAAAGGCACTGGGGAGATGGCTGTCATTACATCTTCAATAAATGCACAAGTTTATATTGGGTATCATTTCTCCTTATGGAGAGTGACATACCAGCTGGCTTGTCAAGGTAAGGAGGCTTATTCGCCGTGCAATGCTTCTCTGGGAAATATAATATGCAAATTGCCTCTTCTGAGAAAAAGAGGACTTAAACTCTATAGCGCCACCTGTTGGAAGTAGCGATCCTACAAGTCACAATCAACCCTTTAACGAGTCGTGCAATATGACCCTTAGACCGCAGTCCAGAGCCTCTCACCTAGCCTAATCAGTTCTCATGCTTCGCACTGACGAGGGCCAACAGCCCGAAACACCGTGTCTGCGTATTGAGATACTGATTTGGCTTTTATCCTAAGTCATATTGCACGACTCGTTAAAGGGTTGATTGTGACTTGTAGGATCGCTACATGTGGCGCTATAGAGTTTAAGTCCTCTTCTTCTCAGAAGAGGCAATTTGCAAGTTTATATTGATATTTTGGACACTTTTCTTATCCAATCAATTGAAAGGATGTTTGGGGATGATGAAATCATTTTTCAAGATGATAATGCATCCTGCCATAGAGCAAAAACTGTGAAAACATTCCTTTAAAAAAGGCACATAAGGTACAGAATAGCAGCGCAGCTTCAGAGATGATGTCATCAACCGGCGTGCGCCAGTATGTCTGTGCCACAAGTGGAAGTGGAGCCTGTGGAACTAGAGCAGAGCGCCGGCGGAACTGGGGCGAGATGAGCATGTTATGTTTTTTGTTTTTTTAATTTGTGTATGGGATGTGCTCCTATACATATGGGCTATGTGTGGGCTTGTACTGTACATGGCTTACTATGTGAAGAGTTTATACTGTATATAGGGAGTTATGTGGGGGCTCATACTGTATACAGGGGGCTATGTGTGAGGGCTCATACTGTATATAGGGGTTATGTGATACTCATATCTTATATAGGAGACTATGTGGGGCTCATAATGTGTATAGGGAGATGTGTGCGGACTCATATTGTGTATATAGGAGGCTATGTGTGGGGGCTCATACTGTAAAGTATATGTTGGCACTATAGAAATAAAATTATTGTTCTACAGGGAGCTGTGTGTTGGCTTATACTATATATAGGAGGCTATGAATAAGAACAAGTAATTTGAAATGTGCAGTTGCATTCCCAGGGATATGCAATTTTTACTAATATGATATAAAAAAAAAAGTAAAGATTTTTTTTTTTTAAATAAATTGTTTTAACACTTACCTCTCCAGATCAGTTGCTGGACATCTTGCCTACCAAGTTGTATATTGGAGGCTATGTGGGTGCTTATACAGTTTATAGGCAGCTATGTGCGGGCTCATACTGTATATAGGAAGCTATGTGGGTATTCATACTATATAAAGGAGGCTATATTGGGCTCATACTGTATCTAGGGGGCTATGTGGGTGCTCATACTGTATATTGGGAGCTTTACTGTATGTAGGGGTTGTGTGTGGATTTGTACTATAGGGGTGTGTGTATGGGCCTATACTGTATATAAGGGCTATGTGCGGGCTCATATTGTATGTAGGGGGCTGTGTGTGGACTAATACTGTATGTAGGGATCTGTGTGTGGGCTCACACTGTATATAGGGTGGCTCATATTGTATGTAGGAGGCTATGTGGTGGCATATTGCCTGGGCCCGTGAGCTGTTATCCTGATTGCAGTGTGGCTTATGGTCTACTTTTCTGGTTCTGATTGAAGGAATTCCCTGAAGAACCCCTGAAAAGGTTTAAAAGAGAGGGAGAAATGCAAGGGAAGAAGATGCCATTAAGCGAAGTACACAACTGTATATAACTATATATACGTGTATGTATGTCATAGAGTGGTAGAGTTGGAAGGGACCTCCTGGGTCATCTGGCCCGACCCCCTGCTCAAAGCAGGATTCACTATATCATCCCAGACAGATGTCTGTCCAGCCTCTGTTTAAAGACTTCCATTGAAAGAGAACTCACCGCCTCTCGTGGCAGCCTATTCCACTCATTGATCACCCTAACCGTCAAAAAGTTTTTTCCTAATATCTAATCTGTGTCTCCTCCCATTCAGTTTCATCCCATTGCTTCTAGTATTTCCTTGTGCAAATGAGAATAAAGATGACCCTTCTACAATGTGACAGCCCTCGAGATATTTGTAGACAGCTATTAAGTCTCCTCTCAGTCTTGTTTTTTGCAAACTAAACATTCCCAAATCCTGCAACCGTTCCTCATAGGACATGGTTTGCAGACTGGTCACCATTCTGGTCGCTCTTCTCTGAACTTGCTCCAGTTTGTTGATGTCTTTTTTAAAATGTGGTGCCCAAAACTGGACCCAGTATTCCAGATTAGGTCTGACCATAAAGGAGTAGAGGGCAATAATGACTTCACGTGATCTAGACTGTATGTGTTACGGCCGCTACTCACCGCTCCGCACCTGGCTCTCGGCGCGCTGTCCCTGCTTCTCCTGCTGTGGCTGCTGCTCCTGCTCGCCTCGGCCGCTCTTCTTCCGGGTCCCGGCGCGCTGTTCTCTCTTCCTCCTTGGCTATTCTGACTCCCTCCATCGCTGCTCGTCCCTGCTGTCCGGCTTCCGGTGGGTGGTACGCTCGTCCTCAGCAGGCTCCTCCTCCACGTCCTGGGAGTTCAGCTTCTGCGCAGGCGCGCAGGATCTTGCGATAGACGCACCTCCCAGTCCCGGATCCTCTGTTACCGGATGTTTTGGTCCTGAGTGCTTCAGCGGCCAATCCAAGTAGAGTGCACGGTATTTCAGGCCACCTCCCCTGCTAGGAGGTGCCTGAGTGTCTTTTGCTTTTGCTTCTGCCTCTGGCCACCTTCCTCTCTGTGTTCTGTACCTCCGTGCAGGCTCTGCGCTCTACTCTCTGGCTCGCGCTTTTATAGTGTCTCATTTAGAGGGGGAGGCTTTGGCTTGGGTCAATCCCCTGTGGGAGCGGGATGATCCCGTAGTCTCCCAATTAGCTTCTTTCCGATAAACTTTTCGCAGGGTTTTTGACGAGCCCGGGCGCTTAGCTTCCACGACAGTCGCTTTTCAACCTTCAGCAAGGCCCTCTAACTGTTGGCCAATATGCCATCCGCTTTCGTACCCTAGCCTCTGAGCTAGGGTGGAACAATGAGGCTTTGGTTGGCGCCTTCTGGCGAGGTCTGTCCAGTCGGATAAAAGATGAGTTGGCTGGACGAGATAACCCAACCTCTTTAGAGGACCTCATATCCCTGTCTACGCGCATTGACCTATGCTTTCAAGAGCGAACACGTGAGTCTGCTAGAGAGAGGAGGTCTGTTCGCTCTTTACCATCTGTCCGCAGGTCTGGGAGTCCGCGGCCTTTGTTGTCTCCTACGGCATCCATACCAGAGCCTATGCAAGTAGATCGTGTCAAGATAGCAGAGCAACGTCGTCGGGAGAGACGTTCCCAAGGACTCTGCTTTTACTGTGGTAGCGCTTCACATTTACTGCGGGCATGCCCTGAGAGACCGGAAAACTCCTCCGCCTAGGACAGGTAAGAGAGACCTCCCTAGGTGTTTCTGATTCCTCTCAACCCTTGTTTCTGTCTGTCTTGCTTGTTCTTAATCTGAAGTGTTTTTCCGAGGTCGCGTATGTGGATTCGGGCACGGCAGGCAATTTTATCAGTCTTGAGGCGGTTCGGAGGCTTCGCGTTCCAGTTCTCTCATTGGACTCTCCTCGTCAGATTGCCTCCGTAGATGGGAGACCCTTGCAAGACGCCATCACCTTGGTTACGGAAGAGATTGAACTGCGGATCGGGGCTCTACATCGTGAGAAGATCACTTTCTATGTCCTGCCTAACCTAGCCCATGCTTTGCTACTAGGGCTACCATGGCTCCGAACACATGAACCTACTCTTGACTGGCGTTTGGGTGACGTGCTCCGTTAGGGATCTACGTGTCAAAAACAATGTCTACTGTCCGTTTGTCCTGTAGCTCCGTCAAGGCAGATGCACTGTCCAGGCTTTCACAGCCAGAGGACATCGACGAAGAACCTGCACATATCTTGGATCCCTGCAAGGTCGTCACGGTGGCTCCTTTAAGGATGATCTGTCCTCCTCCGGGTAAGACTCTAGTGACTGACGATGACAGAGAAAGGGTGTTTTGTTGGGGACATTCCTCTAAATTGGCAGGCCATGCCGGGATAAAGAAGACCTTCCTTCTCATCTCCCGCTACTATTGGTGGCCTTCGTTACGTCAAGATATCGAAGAGTTTGTCGCCTCTTGTCCTTCCTGTGCTAAGTACAAAGTGCCTAGACAGTTACCTCGTGGGGGCCTGCTTCCTCTTCCAGTACCTTCTAGTCCGTGGCAACATATCGCCATGGACTTCATTACCAATTTACCGAATTCCTCAGGTTGTACAGTCATCCTTACGGTAGTAGATCGGTTCTCCAAGATGGCCCATTTTGTTCCCCTGCCTGGACTACTCTCGGCTCCAGAATTGGCGAAGATCTTTATTTCGAATATCTTCAAACTTCATGGTTTTCCTCAAAACATCGTGTCAGACCGAGGAGTACAATTTACGTCACATTTTTGGAGGGCGTTATGCAAACTCTTGAAGGTGTCTCTGGATTTTTCGTCTGCCTATCACCCTCAAACTAATGGTCAAGCTGAGCGAACGAATCAGATAGTGGCTGCCTATCTTCGTCACTTCACTAATGCCCACCAAGATGATTGGGTAAGCCTTCTGCCTTGGGCCGAGTTTGCCTATAAGGCCAGGGACACACACAACGTATAAAAAAAGGTCCGTTTTTCACGGACGAGAATCGCACAAATGTTTCCAAAACAGTGATCCGTGTGCAGTGCGAGGATGCTATTTCCTCGCATCAAATGATCCGTGTGACATCCGTATGCCATCCGTATGCCGAGATTTTCTCGCAAGCTTGCAAAATGGACATATAACGGTTTTGGCACCTGTAAAAAATTAAATCATCACCCAGAACATTATTTAAGGGCCCTAAAACAGGTGGCAGCCACCAATCAAGGCAGCAGAGTCCCTGCTTGTGTTGGTGCACTTCTGCTTGATGAGCAACATGTCAGATCTACTGACTTTTAACACCACAGAGCGTGTGCTTTACAACTGGGTACTTTCCCAATGTTTTGGAGAGCCATACCCAGTAATTGTAGATCCGAGGAGGCGGAGACGGATGTGGGTACATCCACTTATGAAGCAACGGATCAATAAAGGACATTTCAACCGTCTGTATGCTGCTCTGAGGACCAATCCAGACAAGTTCTTCAACTATTGTCGGATGCGGATACAAACGTTTGATATTTTGTTGGAGATTTTGCGACCAGGGATTACCAAGAAGGACACCAGGATGCGAAAATCAATTTCTGCCGAGGAGCGCCTTATCCTTACTTTACGGTATGTATCAATCCTCTGTTTCCAAACAAAGATTTGTGTTTAATGGTATTACCCATTGTGAAAATTAGCTATTTAAATGGTTAGTAAACTTCTGCATAATTTTGGCTAAATTTAGAATATTTTAGCAAATCGAACATCAAAGCCATCGCATGTCCTTAATGTTTGAGGAATCATGGCATATTATTTATCTAATTGTAGTTTTGCCACAGAGACCACTGTAATGTTTAAATTTTGTAGGGTAAACAAATTCTCTTGTTTCTTTTAGCTTCCTTGCCACTGGAATATCATATGCGGCACTGCATTTAGAGTTTTTACTTGGCAAATCAACAATTTCGGGAATTGTGCGGGATACATGCACGGAAATATGGCGAAGACTCCATCAAGAGGTGATGCCTGAGCCGAAAATGTCCGATTGGTTACGTATTGCCCAAGGATTTCAGGACACCTGCCAGTTTCCGCACTGTATTGGGGCTCTGGACGGAAAGCACATCCGTGTGCGTAAGCCGCCGGGATCAGGGACCCAATTCTATAATTATAAACAGTTTTTCTCTGTAGTGCTGTTGGCCCTAGTCAACAGCAACTACAGGTTTATAATTGTAGATATTGGGGCCTATGGGAGAACTGGAGACTCTCGAGTCTTTAGTTCTTCCATTATGGGTCGGCGGCTGCGCAACAATGATTTGGATGTCCCACCCCCAAGTAACCTACCAGGGGCGAATTTGGATGCGTTGCCTTACATGATGGTAGCAGATGAGGCGTTTCAATTATCCAGGAACGTCATGAGGCCATATCCACGGAGAGGCCTGGACTACCGGCGTCAAATTTTTAATTTGCGCCTTTCCCGTGCCCGCCGTCTGGTAGAGTGTTCATTTGGCATTCTCACTGCTAAATGGCGGGTACTTCAGTCCGCAATACAACTGAGTGAAGGCAATGTCAATGGTGTTATCAAAGCATGTGTTGTTCTTCACAACTTTACTAGATACCATGATTGCCCATCATCTGCTGCTGTTGAAATTGATTATGCTAATACTGTCTTGACTACTCCACGTGTTCTTCCTTCTCGTCGTCAGCCCTCAGGCCTAAAAGTTCGTGATGTGTTAACAAATTATTTTGTGTCACCAGAGGGAGCGACTGATTGGCAAGACAATGCTGTTGTGCTTTAAAGTTTAGTTCTATTGTTAGTTAATAAATATCTTAATGTTCATGTTTGAATTGTGTAGTATGTTTCTCCTTTTACCTTAAAACAAATTGTAAGTTGCAACATCATCTTTTTAGTCCTAAGAATACATAACACTCATATTTTTAAAAACATTTTTACTGCTCAAAGCATATATATATTTGCCCAAAACATATTGACATCATATGTAATTGTAGGCATATTAACCAGAGTCAACCAGAACAAAGAACATGCCAATGGCGCAAATAACTTTTAACAATAAAAAGCATAAATGACCTGCCGAAACGTTTGGAAGAGAACTTACAGGTTCTGGTAGGTTGGGGGTGGCGATGGTGATGGCGGGTGTCCAGCATGTGCTGAACTTGGCCTAGGTGGTGGACCAACCAGACTGTCAACCTGTGGTATGGCAGATATATATGAAGGGTGTTGTTGCAAGTTTCTATCCTGAGTGTGAGGTAAAACTGGATGTTGAGGGTAGAAGGGCATAAAGTCCTGTGTACTGTATTGACCCATTTGGTCATACCCCCCAATATGGCCATGTCGAGCAGACACATGTTGGGACCAGCCTCCAAACATGTGTCTGTTCAAGTGGTCAGATTGGGCATTTGCTGGATATTCATTAATTGGCCTGTTTGGTTGTTGTTGGGTGTTTTGGGCAGGCTGTTGTTGTGGAGCTATACGTGGCAAGGGGGGTGCTGCAAATGTTTGGTTTGGTTCCTGTGGAAGGTCTTGCACCGCCAGAACATTTGTAGGTGACATTTGCCACCGTTCTAGGTAGTTGAACACATGAGTGGGGTTGTTTGGGGGTGTTGCCGCATCAATAACAATTTGGAGACAACCTCTGGTCCGCAGCCTGAGCGAGCAAACACGGAGAGAACATACAAACTCTTTGCATATTTTGTCCTTGGTGGGATTTGAACCCAGGACTCCTATCCACTGAGCCACCATGCTGGCCATGCACATAACTCCAACAGGTCCAGGGTTTGCAATCACACACAGGCCCTGGAGCCTAAGGGGACATAAAACTCCCTTGGTAAGATCTGAAAGGACTGTAGCTACTATATTGTAAACATATTGGTGTGTCTTGTTAATGTTTTTGTAGCCTCAACCAAGAGCTTTGAACATTTACATCACTCATAAACACACCACATATGATGTGTTCATGCCTATTTTTCTCCAGAACCAAATCTAAAAGCCCATTTTTTGGTAAAGAATGTTACTTACAAATTTCTTGCTGAACCTCTTGAGGTCGCTCATCAAAATCGGGGAACATGTGGCGACAGATTGACCTCCATGCTGCGTCTTTACGTGCGCGGTCCGCATAATGTGCGTCGCGTTGGTCCCATAACTCTGGTCTATCATGGACCAGAGCAATCAGCATCTCAACATTTATGTGCCTGGCCATGCTGCTACACAGTACACTCCATGGAGGTGTGCTTCCTGCTTTGCAATCCAGCGTGGGCCATAAATTAGCATGCCAAAGCTTCCTGATGATGGATTATTCAATTTCCTGTCACCTGGAGAAGTCTTCCGTATTTCTCGCAATGCACACGCATGGTCCGTGTGTAATCCGATTTTTTCTCGCACCCATAGACTTGCATTGGCGAGTCTCGGCCGAGATACGCTGACAATCGCAGCATGCTGCGATTTCACTCGGATCCTGAATACGGTGGAGAAAATATCGGATGATGGGAGCTGCACCATAGATTAACATTGGGCCAAGTGCTATGCGATTTTTTTATCGCATAGCACTCGTCCGTATTACGGTCTAGTGTGACCCCGGCCTAACAATCACTCTAATGAGTCCTCGGCTAAATCTCCTTTTTTTGTTGTGTTTGGACAGCATCCGAATATGCCCCTCCTGATTTCCTCCACGTCTGGAGTTCCGGCAGCAGACTCTTTGACTTTAAACTTTTCTGCAATATGGGGTGAAGTTAAAGAAGCACTCGATATGGCATCTGTTAAGATGAAGAAACATGCTGACAAGAGGCGTTTAGATTCTTCTCCATTTTTACCTGGCGATAAGGTTTAGCTTTCCTCACGTTACATTAGGCTCAAGATACCATCCTATCAACTTGGTCCTCGCTTCATCGGTCCCTTTGAGATTCTGAGTCGAGTCAACGATGTCGCCTACAAGCTGAAGTTTCCTGCCTCGCTCCGTATTCCCAATACTTTTAATGTGTCCCTGCTCAAACCTGTCACTCTTAATTGCTTCCATCCTTCTTCCTGTACCTCTCCTCAGCCTGTCCGTGCCGATAACATTTTTGAGGTGAGGGATATTTTAGCCATGAAGAGGGTTCGTGATAGAGAATTTTTCCTGGTGGATTGGAAGGGTTTTGGTCCTGAGGAGAGATCATGGGAGCCTCGGGAGAATATCAATGCGCCTCGTCTTAACAAATTGCTCTCCAGTTTTGGGAGAGGGGATTTTAAGGAGTGGGGTACTGTTACGGCCGCTACTCACCGCTCCGCCCCTGGCTCTCAGCGCGCTGTCCCTGCTTCTCCTGCTGTGGCTGCTGCTCCTGCTCGCCTCGGCCGCTCTTCTTCCGGGTCCCGGCGCGCTGTTCTCTCTTCCTCCTTGGCTACGCTGACTCCCTCCATCGCTGCTCGTCCCTGCTGTCCGGCTTCCGGTGGGTGGTACGCTCGTCCTCGGCGGGCTCCTCCTCCACGTCCTGGGAGTTCAGCTTCTGCGCAGGCGCGCAGGATCTTGCGATAGATGCACCTCCCAGTCCCGGATCCTCTGTTACCGGATGTTTTGGTCCTGAGTGCTTTAGCGGCCAATCCAAGTAGAGTGCACTGTATTTCAGGCCACCTCCCCTGCTAGGAGGTGCCTGAGTGTCTTTTGCTTTTGCTTCTGCCTCCGGCCACCTTCCTCTCTGTGTTCTGTACCTCCATGCAGGCTCTGTGCTCTACTCTCTGGCTCGCGCTTTATGTGTCTCCATTTACCCTGCTCATCCTCTCTCCCTCTCTCCCTACAGTTCCGCCTCCGTCTCTGGTATCCTTCAGTTCAAGCCTGACGTCCATTCCCCGTGTCCTCTGCTTTTGGTTTCACCATCTTCGTTCCTGGTTTTCTGTTTAGTTCTCTTCTCTTGTTTAACCTCCATCTGAGCCGTCCCTCTTGGTATCTGCTACCGTGGATAGGTGACCTCTGGGCCTGCTCCTGACAGCCCCTGTCAGGGCCGGCGTCAGCACCCGGCGTACCCGGGCAAGTGCCGGGGCCCTGGCGAGACGGGGGGGCCCACTCACGCTGTCTGGAATCAGGGCCGCCATCAGGAAATTACTGCCCTGACTGGCGCATGGGGCCCGATGAGCAGAGGGGGCCCTCATCGGGCCCCCTCTGCTCATCGGGCCCCAGCGGCAGAATTCAGTTAAACGCTACAGTTAAAAGCTGAAGAAGGAACCCGGCGTTGGAAAGTGGCTTGGTCCTCATCACATCCTGTACATGCTGTGGTGTGGTCACATGGGCATCATGTGCCGACTGACGTCACGCAGGTCCTACACTTGCTGCACTTACACACCGTGACCGGCTCACTGCGGACCACTGGAGCGAGGCACGCAGAGCAGCTGTCACCAGCGGGACAGCGCTCCCATCCATCAGTCTTATCTAGACTGCAACATCTTCTTACTATGTCAGGAATACCATTTACAGAACACAGGGGGGATTTTGCTACAAAGACAGAAAGGTACTGCCCCTCCTCCAACTTTTTATTGCCTTGCTAATAGTGGTTAGAGATAACCCTGACCTCCTCTTTGCTGTATACAGCTATCTATTTTTTGGAGTCTGCACCAGTGCACTTTAGAAGTGGATCTCTCATGCTAATTGCACCATCTATGGGACACTAACCCTAATGTACTGTGGTCTGTGGCCGATTACTGCCTGCTACTAGCCATCTCTCTACCTGACCACCAATCTAACCTACATTTTAATTTATTTAAGCTACTGACTGGTATCTGCCGTAACCTACATATGGTCTTATATGTTTTAACTGTTTTAACCCTATTTGCATTAAATCGTTTTAATTCCATAGGAGGATAAGCGCAAACACTCTTCATTGAATGGTTAAAAGCCGCCAGCCAATCAGCGGCTGGCAGGTGACGTCTGTGCGCACATCGCCAGTGTATGATATCATTGTCATCCGCCAGCAAGTGCGCACTTGAATTGCGTGGAGGGATCATCGCCGCAGGAGCGCAGCCATGTAAGTAGACAGTTTTTTGTTTTTTTTCATTGAAAGCAGCAGGGGGCAGGATGGGAGATACAGGGGGAAGAATAGAGACACAAGGGGCAAGAATCCTGTATATATACACTGATGCAATGCAAGGCTTGCGCATCGCTCTCGCATAATTGGCATATAGGGGGTTGACTTATATAAAGCCCCTCTGCTGTATGGTATTGTAGAATTTACAATAGCTATCACTCATGTAAGAAGTGAAATCTGGCATTGTACTATAACTATATTTCTCTGCTGTGTCTGTGCATCATGAATCGTGGTATGTGTTAAAGGGGGAGGGCCCACTGAGACTCTTTCGCCCGGGGCCCTCAAAAACCTGGAGCCGGCCCTGGCCCCTGTATAGGGGTTGGTTAACACTAGGTCTGCTCGCCCAGGGGGTAGGTCTTCCATGGTCCAGAGGGTCCACTCTCGTTCTTGCCTCAGTAAACGTAATAGTATGCTTCTGTTAATACATCCCAGAATTGCATTTGCCTTTCTTGCTGCTGCATCACACTGTTGACTCATGTTCAGTTTTTGATCTCTTAGTATACTCAAGTCTTTTTCACATGTGCTGTTGCTTAGCCCTATTCCTCCCATTCTGTATATGCTTTTTTCATTTTTATTTTCCAGATGTAGTACTTTGCATTTTTCCTTGTTAAAAATCATTCTGTTTGTTGCTGCCCACTGCTCCAGTTTATTTATATCTTTTTGAATCCTCTCTCTTCTCTAGTATTAGCTATCCTTCCTAGCTTTGTGTCATCAGCAAATTTAATCAGTTTACCCTCAATTCCTTCATCTAAATAATTGATAAAGATGTTGAACAATACAGGGCCCAGGACAGAACCCTGTGGTATGCCACTTGAGACATTTTTCCAACTGGATGTGCAGCCAATTACGACCACTCTTTGGGTCCGATCACTAAGCCAGTTGTGAATCCACCTAACAGTTTCCTTGTCCATTCCATCATTTTTTCAATAATGATGGTGTGAGATACTTTGTCAAATCCTTTGCTGAAGTCAACATATACTATATCTACAGCATTTCCCTGATCCACCCAGTCAGTGATTCTGTCATAGGAGGAAATTAAGTTAGTCTGACATGACTTATTAGGTACAAACCCATGCTGACTCTGGTTAGTCACTTTATTCTTATCCAGGTACTTACATACATGTTGTTTAATAATTTGTTCAAAGATCTTTCCTGGTATGGAAGTCAGACTCAACGGCCTATAGTTCCCTGGATCCACCTTCTTCCCCTTTTTGAAGATAGAAACAACATTTGCTCTTCTCCAGTCTTCTGGGACTTCTCCTGTTCTCTAAGAATTTTCAAAGATTATAGAGAGTGGTTCAAAAATTTCTTCTGCAATCTTCTTCAGTACTCTGGGGTGTAATTCATCTGGACCTGCAGACTTGAATTCATTTATGTTAGCTAAGTGTTTCCTTACTATCTTTCTGTCTGACGCTCTCTCCTCCATTATTACTGTCAACTGTTTTGGCATCTATGATGCCGATACAGTTGAATGCGGCGCGCCCTGGGGAGCGGCGCTGGTGCCGGGCTCCCCTGACGTACGGTCTCCATAGCGGCCACGTGGGCTGGGGGCCCCTGGAGGAGTGGGGGCCCTAGTCTGCCTGCCATGATAGCCATGGCTAACACTGCCCACTATTAAACTGAAATGACTATTCACTGCTCTCCATGCCCATGGGCGTGGGGAACAGTGAATATTCATTTTTCTTTAGCAGCGGGCACAGGCCTTAGCAGCAGCTGGCTCCTGCCTCCTGTCACCTGCTGCTGCTCCGCTGGCATTGGGCAGGTTCCCCTGACTTACAGGCCCCATTGCAGCTGCGTAGTTGACTTACAGGCCCCATTGCAGCTGCGTAGTGTGCCGCTATTAGCGGCACACCACTGGTTGGAGCCCCTGGAGCAGCGGGGACCCTAGGCAGCTGCTGGCCCTGTATGCCAGCAGATGTCAGTCTGGGCCCGCCTGAGAATCTTCCGGTTCTCCGGTGAGCCAGTCCGACCCTGGATCCAGAGATAGTCTATGGGGACGTTCACATCTCTAATGTTTCTCCTCGGACTGAGTGATCCTCACAAAATCACAGACACGTCTACAATATTTATCCAAGTGTCAGATCAAACTCACAAATGCAAGTCTATGCGTCCGTGAAAAAAATCAGATATCATTCAGCAATCTCTCTGCTGTCCATTTCATCATTATTTTTTTTCTTCTAAGAAAAACTGTTGAAACTCTAATGGCAAAAACTGACACTGAGCAAACTCTGCTGCAACTCTGACCAATTTTTGCATACGATGTCTAAATAAGCCCTTCGTAATATGGAGAGCACAAAATTTAAGAAATACTGACATCATTTTACATTCCATTTTCTTCATAGGTTTTATGAATACAAATATGCCATAGCAAATAATAGGTATGAAAAATTAAAAAATAAGTGGGAAGCTTGGTCATGTTTATATCCCTAAGGGCTGTCCCACACGTCCAGATAATTCCGGTACCGGAATAAATCGGTACCGGAGTTATCCGTGTGCCTGGGAACTCACGTAGGCCATACGTGCGGCACACGTGTGCCGCCCGTATGGCGAGTGGGTACCACACGGAGCGTGTGGTACCCACGCGTCTGGTACCTTGCATCGCGCTGAAGCCGCGATTCATATGTTCCCTGCAGCAGCGTTTGCTGCAGAGAAAATATGAATAATAGTGTTTAAAAGAAAGATCTATGTGTCCGCCGCCCCCCCCCACCCCCTGTGCGCCCCCCCCCCGCTGTTCAGAAAATACTTACCCGCTCCCTCGCTGCTTCCTGGTCTGGCCGCGGCTTCTAGTGTATGCGGTCACGTGGGGCCGATCATTTACAGTCATGAATATGTGGCTCCGCCTCCCATAGGGGCGGAGCCGACTATTCATGATTGTAAATGAGCGGCCCCACGTGACCGCATACAGTAGGAGGCGCGGGGCAGAGAGGAAGGAGTGACAGCCAACGAGGGAGGCGGGTGAGTATTTTCAGGACAGCGGGGGGGGGGGGGCGCACAGGGGGTGGGGGGGCGGCGGACACATAGATCTTTATTTTAAACACTATTATTCATATTTTCTCTGCAGCAAACGCTGCTGCAGGGAACATATGAATCGCGGCTTACTGTAGCGCTGTCTCCTGCACGCACACGGACCCCAGATGGAGAAGGTCCGTGTGTGGTCCGTGTTTTACACGGACCCATTGACTTTAATGGGTCCGTGTAATACGTGCGCTCCCACGAACACTGACATGTCTCCGTGTTTGGCACACGGAGACACGGTCCGCAAAAAATCAATGACATCTGCACAGATGCATTGATTTTTATGGGTCTACGTGTGTCAGTGTCTCCGGTACGTGAGGAAACTGTCACCTCACGTACCGGAGCCACTGACGTGTGAAACCGGCCTGAGGGAAAGTTTTATTGGAACAAATTGATTTTGGAATTCAATACCTGGAAACATTTTATGTTAGTCATTGGCTTGGACAATTATGATCTATGTATATTTTTGATTGCATTACTGTGAAAGTATGTTACATATTTCCCGAAGCTATTATACTTATACACATAAAATTATCATCTGTTATATATCTGATTGCATAAATCTGAGTTCTTCCTTTGTTCCTTTCACTTTCTTCTTTTTACCTTGTTCCTCCCCAAATAAATATTTCCTTTACCCCAATAAAAAAAAGAAATGAAAACCATTCTACTTATTTTTCTGCACATTGGCATAGAAACAATGATTGATTGTTGGCATGGGGAATCACAGGGAAAGTTCTGCAGTGACCTGGAAATGTCAGTATGTGACCTGAGCTTTATGGGCTTTTTTTAAGGAAACCCTTATGTGCTTTTTAATGGAAAATCTGCACAACTCTTTGCTTCCATAAAATGAACCTTTTATAAAATTCAGACACAAATATGTGATTTCACTGCCTAAATGACCTGACAATCAGGATTATTTTACAATGCCAGACTGCAGGTCTCCATTTTATATATATATATATATACTGTGTGTTCCCATCTGTAGTAAAGTTACTTTAATTTGACATCACAGAGAAAGTCAGTGTAAAAGTTAGGGAAGGTTCACACCAACATATTTTTGGTTCTAGTGCAGTCCGTGAAAAAAACAGCAGCACTCAAACCAATGTTATTCAATGTGGCAGTGCACATGAGAAATGTTTTTCATGGACTGAAACTGCATGTTTGGTTTTGTAAGATTGTAATAACTGCTGATGTGTAAAACCGGATTCCATATGGATGAAAAATGAGAAAGAAAATGGTCAGATGAAATTCAGATGATTTATTTATACGCTGTGTGAACTTAGCCTTAGGAGAAGTGTAATATTTAAAAAAAAAAAAAAAAAAAAAGCTTTTTGGATCATCAGATCCACTTCAAACAAGCACCTGAAATATCACTTTAAACACTTGAAAGACTCCGCTGTGCATTCTCATTGTAAATCCACTCTGCTGTCCATATGTTCAATCTTCTCAATGTTGTTTTCCACTTCAGGTTTTTTTAAATGCCAGTTGGGAGAATGGATAGTGCACTTCTCCTGATGAAGGGTCTCCTGCCAGAAAATGCTGCAAACTAGGCCCTGTCCACAGTGCCACAGACATATGCGGAGCGCCCCCACACCGCCGCAGGGCCGAGGGGTACCCGGAGCCGGGCCTCTGGGATCTCAGTCCTGGGGTTGTCACGGTGGCTAGACCCGGTCCGTGGCCCTGTCTGTCAGTGGGGGACGTCCGTTGCAGATAGGTGCTGTTAACGGTGGTATAGCGGTGCAGTTGTGGGGTGCAGGTCGCGGTAAATAACGAGGACACCAGGTTGCAGTCTCTTTACCTCTTTACTGAAGATGTGGGAGACCTCAGTCCAGAGCGCTGTTAACTGGGTTTTCAGAGACCGGCCGGTCCAACGACACATCAGGAGCTCTCTTTACAGGTGGGAATCAGTATCTACCTTCTAGCGCTGTGTGTTGTAGTTCTTCCCTGCTGAGCTCCCGGGATAGTCCTCACAACTGTTTCTTTCTGTCTCTACTGTTCCTTCTCCGTCCTCCAGGTGATATGGTAGGACGCACCCGTATGACGGGGTAGGCCTGTAGTTCTTCCGGGACTCTAGAGTCGCCCCTCTCCCGCAGCTGCCTCCGTTGTCTGCTTAGGTGTTAAGTGAGACAGCCAACCTGTAGTTAGCTGTCCTGCCGTGGTTTGCAATGTACTTAAAGTCTCTTACTTGCTCGGCGTTCCGGCCACCGACTGTTTGCGCCTCAGAAGGATGTTGCCTCGGTCTAACAGCAAGACCCCTTCTGGTATTTCTCCTTTTCTGTATTCCCGTTGTTTGCTGGTTAGTTCTGCTCTGAGGAGTCTGCCAGGATCCCATCCCTGACAGGTCCTCTCACTAGCTCTTCCCAGCTACTTCTCCCTGTCTTCCTGTCCAACCCCCAGTTTTACCAGAGTTGTGAGGAGTGGCCTACTAGATAGGACCACCCCCCCTGGTGGCCGGAGTGTGAAGTGTGGTGTGAGTGTTACCTGGTCAGAGAAACTCCCTAGTGCAATCAGACGCACCATAGCTCCCCGTAGTGGCGGAGCCACAGCACTGCAACAACCAGGACTCTGGGGTGCTGCACATACATGTTCTATACATGAAAATCACTGGCAGAACACGTGTGCAATTCATGGATGTCTGAATGTGGTTTTAGTGGATCAGACGTTTCCCAGGAAAGCAGAGATCACTTTGTGCGACTTCTGCACAGAAGTTCTCAGATCTCCGTAGAACATTATGTCCTGTCAGGAAGAATCTCAATATTCAGGGTGCTCGTCGTCACATGGTCCCTAATACCAACCCATAAATGTTAAAAGTACCAACCAGAGGCCAAAAATACAAAGAAATGTTAAACTTTTTAAGTAAATAATGAAGAACAAACAATCTGCTACAATTAAAAAAAAAACAACAACAACAAAATCAATAAAAGAAGAGGGAACCTGCTGTCACCTTGGGGAGCGCTATTGTTCTGCAGTCGTGGGGTTAATCTGTAAATAGTGTTACAATGGTGTCTGGGAGATAATGATCCCCCGATTCTCAGTAATGGGGGCCGCGCACGCTGCGGTACGGTCACCGCTCACAGCACTACTGGCTATTCTGTGAGCAGCGGCTGTAACCCCAACACTTTGATTGACAGGTCGCGGTAAGAAAAAAATGCACCAAAAAAAAAAATCGCACAGTACCACAGCGTCATTAAACGCACAATTTACAGGACCTTTCATGGAATCACATCCACTTTGCTTATACGGTTAAGTGCAGAAGACTTTTTGCATAAAAAAAAGAAGCTGAAAATCTCCTCTACGTTTACGCTAGGTGGGAACGCGGCCTGATGCTCCCCGAGCTGCTGAGCGCTGGGATAAGGACGCTGCTTTCACTGCCGCCTTGTTTGGTTTGGAAAAGCGAATGATTTACAGACATTCACATGACCCGTCACTCAGCTCCGAGCCTTACCAGCCTTAAAGTGACAACTACCCCTTCACCTATCAAAATAATTACACCTACGTGTGGCCCCCCCGATCTGCCACCAATATGGCCGACATCACAGGTCACAGTACTAAGCTTGTCACACAGCTTTCCCAGGATCAGATTAAACTAATAAATGACTCAATGCAGGATGAATAAGTGGGGACTTCAGGGGGAAGTGCACTATTGGGGTGCATTATTAACGAGAAGCGACCATGTTTACTCTTTTCGACATTTTTTCACTCGGCAAAGTGTCTGACAGGAGACCGTTGTGAGCCGTAACTTCTGACACAATCCTCTAAATAGACATGAGGTTTCCTAAGCCGTGAGTCAAGGATCCAGATCTGTCTGGTTCACGTCTCTGCTGGGGCGGGGGGGGGGGTTTATGAATCATAAATGCCAGATACTGTGCTGGAACCTGTGCGGGAGCACTACAACTCCCAGCAGGATTGCATGGTCACTACAAGACTAAGGTTTTTATGCCACTAACTACCTTGGATGCTATACCAGCCACTACACACTACAAGTCCCAAAATAGTACAAGTCCTAACAGGCTGCATCCATCACTACAAGTCCCAGAATGCTGCGCCGATTCCTGCAAGTCCTCGAACCCACTAACACTGTGCTCACACAAAGTATAACTGCTGCGGTTTTTCTGCTGCGGTTTTTCTGCTGCTTTTTATCGACATGCTTTCTGCAGGACACAATCACCGTTTCCCCTGATTACTGTATTTTTGCCTTGTTTTACCCTTGATTTGATATCTTTTGGTCTTTTGGTGCAGATTTTAAGCAGCATTTTAATGCATTTTTTAGTACAGAAAAGCTTTGATTCTTCAGTTAAAATCACAGTTAGGTTTTTTGCATACTTTTTTTTTTTTACATGTGTTTTACATTGGACGAGTTGTCATGAAATCCCATCACTTTATTTGGACAGATAAAGGGAACCTGTCACAAGTTTTGTCATAGAACAACTAAAGCTATGACCTTAATCAGCGCCTGTGCTGCCCTCCATCAATGCTTATATAACCCCCTGACTCCCCCTGTATAGCCCCCTAAAACCTTTATAAGTTCTCCCGCTCTATATGGATATCGGGTTGGTCTGGCCCGATCGCCGTGGTTTCGGCCTCTCCATCCCTCTCCTCGGCTGCTGCTCGCCGTCCTCCTTCCTATATTGACGTCGATGACGTCTCCTGCATCATCCACATTGCCGGACACAATCTTGCGCCTAAACACAGAAGTCGCAGCTCGCGCCGCGCACTTCGCTTTGCCCACAGTAGGTCAAAGTATGATGTGCAGGCGCGAACCGCAATTTCTGTGCGTGTGGGAAAAATGCAACTTTCACGCTACGTGGGAACATGATCTAATGGGTCTTTCCGGTCTTCGATTTCTCCTGTTCCAGAAACTGATAAGAAAGAACAAAATTAGACAGAAGAGAATGATGATTCCTACGAAATGATCTTTAAAAGGAAATACAAATTCTGTACTAATTCTCAGCATCTCACAGGCCAGGAGTTTAGGTGTTAAGTTTAGAGGGGTCACAGGCAGCTGTGGGCCATGAATAGACTGCCCCCTGTGGCGAAGTGACAGAACTGCGGTGGACACAGCTGATCCTGCTGTGATCTGGACGCTTGCCCGGTCATGGGACACAGAATGGCCCGCTCCGCACAGCGGTAACCATGGACACAACTGCGTCCTAATATCAGGGACTTCAAGCAGGAAGACGTGGATCAGAGCTGAAGCCGAGACATTATATCTGATTATTGGAGCGCTATATAATGTCAATTTCCCTTTAAAATTGAAATGTTCCCAATATTTTTCCCATCTGTCACCAATCACTTCTGCAACGTAAGAAGTGTTCATTGCTGTGGCGAATAAGGGGGAATAAGTGTTCATTAGCAGGGTAAGGGTATGATCATGCAGTCACTGCTGGTGGCGCCCACCATGGATCACGGATGGTGCGTCCCAGAGTGCGGCCATTGGCATTGTGCCACTTAGTATTCCAGCAACCTGTGTCTCCCAGGTTTGTGTGTTTTTATATAATCAGGAAATGCGTATAGCATTGGCATTGAAGGGGTTAAATCAGTTCATCCCCGGCAATGTACAAACAGGAGACGGCTTATTCTGTATTTTCCCCACCCCCACTGCACCAGCACAGCGATGCCATCCAATTCCTAGAAGAGTTCTGGGACCTGCTGTCCTCACAGTCTGATCCAAAGTGGGACTCCCAAAATAATCTCCACTGCCACTCAGTTTGTCCTTCATGGGACGGACAGTTAATAACAAGCGACACCAAAACAGAACTGTCCCAATATCAGATACTAATGTCAGCAGAGTTCTGGAAACAAAAAAAGAAAAATATCTACAGCTGCTCAGCAAAAAATGGTGACTGAAAAACGAATAAAATATATAAAGAATTATTATATCCTTCAACAAGTGACTGATGTCTGCTCTGAATCATTTATAAGGACACAGAATTATAACATAAACCTACAGTGGGTACGGAAAGTATTCAGCCATTTGGTAAATTCAAAAAAGTTTATTTTATTCTCATTAATGTGCACTCTGCACCCCATCTTGACTGAAAAACCCCCAGAAATGTAGACATTTTTTGCAAATTTATTAAAAAAGAAAAACTGAAATATCACATGGTCATAAGTATTCAGCCCCTTTGCTCAGACACTCATATGTAAGTCCCATGCTGTCCATTTCCTTGTGATCCTCCTTGAGATGGTTCTACTCCTTCATTGGAGTCCAGCTGTGTGTAATTACACTGATAGGACTTTATTTGGAAAGGCACACACCTGTCTATATAAGACCTCACAGCTCACAGTGCATGTCCGACCAAATGAGAATAATGAGGTCAAAGGAACTGGCCAAGGAGCTCAGAGACAGAATTTTGGCAAGGCACAGATCTGGCCAAGGTTACAACAGAATGTCTGCAGGACTCAAGGTTCCTAAGAGCACAGTGGTCTCCATAATCCTTAAATGGAAGAAGTTTGGGACCACCAGAAGTCTTCCTAGACCTGGCCGTCCAGCCAAACTGAGCAATTGTGGGAGAAGAGCCTTGGTGAGAGGTAAAGAAGAACCCCAAGATCACTGTGGCTGAGCTCCAGAGATGCAGTAGGGAGATGGGAGAAAGTTTCACAAAGTCAACTATCACTGCAGCCTCCACCAGTCAGGCCTTTATGGCAGAGTGGCCCGACGGAAGCCTCTCCTCAGTGCAAGACATATGAAAGCCACATAGAGTTTGCTAAAAAACACATGAAGGACTCCCAGACTATGAGAAATAAGATTCTCTGGTCTGATGAGATGAAGGTAGACTTTTATGGTGATAATTCTAAGCAGTATGTGGGGAGAAAACCAGACACTGCTCATCACCTGCCCAATACAATCCCAACAGTGAAACATGGTGGAGGCAGCATCATGTTATGGGGGTGTTTTTCAGCTGCAGGGATTGAACGGCTGGTTGTCATTGAAGGAAACAGGAATGGAAACATGAATGGCAGGAAGAATGGCCGAGGATCCCCAAATCCACATGTGAAAGACTTGTTGCATCATTCCCAAGAAGACTCATGGCTGCACTAGCTCAAAAGGTGCTTCTCCTCAATACTGAGCAAAGGGTCTGAAGACTTATTACCATGTGATATTTCAGTTTTTATTTTTTAATACACATTTTCAAAAATGTCTACGTTTCTGTTTTTTTTTTTCAGTCAAGATGGGGGTGCAGAGTGTACATTAGTGAGAAAAAAAAGAACTTTTTTGAATTTACCAAATGGCTGCAATGAAACAAAGTGGTCAGATTACCTTAGCTTTTAATTGGCAGTGCACCTAAACTGCAGTCACCCATGTGGAGGTGGTTTAAATATTTAATAAGACTATACCTGGAAGAATTCCTATTTAATGAGCATAGATGAAGGCCATTGGCCAGGACTGAACGTGTTATTGTTTTTACATATAACAATTATGTTATTTATTAAATACCCAATTATAGGAATCTTCCTGCACATGAATGAGCTTCTAAAGCCGCCTAGTGGTCAGAACGAGTTAATACAAATTGTACAAAATGTATGAAAACATCTTTGGGGACTTTTTTTTATTTAAATGCATATAATTGGGGCTAAAAATTGTTTTTGAAATGTGATTTCATTGCGCACACCTCGGCTATTATAGACTCTGTAGTGCACTGTTTATTGCTGGGTACATAAATGGTTAAAGAACCACTCAGTCCATCAAAGTTTTTATCCTCTTAATGTATTGCAGTCGTCATATTATATAGCACTGTGTACTGACAATTGCTCGTTTTGCCTTTCTACCCACGTAATTCTCTTTTCTCTGCTCTATGTAAAACAGGAAGTCTCTTGTCCCTGCATTTTTTATTCCCCTCTTCAACTCCGGACCCAGCTGCTCCCCCCTGCCAGGGACTTTTGCAGTGACTGATGAGTCACGCAGGGAAAATAGACCTCCTGTTTCTACATAGAGCTAAGAAGGATTCAGCTAGTCGGTTTTTAATCACGTGATGTCATAAACCTAAAGTAGAAAGGCGAAATGAGCAATTGTAACTACACAGTGCTATGTAATATGATGATTGCAATATATTAAGAGGATAAAAGCTTTGGTGGACATGCTTCTTCAGCTGAGAGTCTGTCAGTCAGCTCGCTATGACAGTCTGATGGGGTGTTTGTAACTCATCCATCTTATATCTCAACTCCTCTCAAATAATGTATGACTACAGACTACATGAAAGTTAAACTGCAGTGAAACAAAAAAGCCTGAAAAAGCAAAACCGTGCAATATTGTTCATGACACCAAGTTGAAAAAATTACTTATAGACCCAAATGCATGCATTTAAATAAAAAAAAAATGTTCCCAAATTTGAACAACCGCTTTAAGATGACAACAATGTAGGAAAAATTAGATAAAAGTGACAAATGGTTTTGTGACAAACAGTTTACACACATCTAGGATACAATGTAGATAGAATGCACGACATCACATGCAATAGTACTCTGCTGCCCTCTAGAGGACAAACACAGGAATGCACTGGTTAAATGTTTCTGCTATTGACTGCTATGTATCTACTGCAGGCATTAGTTACCTAGTAATATAATCTTCAAAAACATACAATCAACCTGCTGTTGCTCTATCCTCCATGCTTTACACTACAGGTCTGCTTGTTCAGACTGGCTGCAACTTGTAAACAAAATAACAGGATAAATACATAAAAATAGGTACAGTTAGGTCCATATATATTTGGACAGAGACAACATTTTTCTCATTTTGGTTAGAGACATTACCACAATGAATTTTAAACAAAACAATTCAGATGCAGTTGAAGTTCAGACTTTCAGCTTTCATTTGAGGGTATCCACATTAAAATTGGATGAAGGGTTTAGGAGTTTCAGCTCCTTAACATGTGCCACCCTGTTTTTAAAGGGACCAAAAGTAATTGGGCAGATTCAATAATTGTAAATAAAATGTTCATTTTTAGTACTTGGTTGAAAACTCTTTGTTGGCAATGACTGCCTGAAGTCTTGAACTCATGGACATCACCAGTGTTTCCTCCTTTTTGATGCTCTGCCAGGCCTTCACTGCGGTGGTTTTCAGTTGCTGTTTGTTTGTGGCCTTTCTGTCTGAAGTTTAGTCTTTAACAAGTGAATTGCTGCTCAATTGGGTTGAGATCAGGTGACTGACT
The DNA here is from genome assembly GCF_051348905.1 of Ranitomeya variabilis. Classification (NCBI taxonomy): domain Eukaryota; kingdom Metazoa; phylum Chordata; class Amphibia; order Anura; family Dendrobatidae; genus Ranitomeya; species Ranitomeya variabilis. The sequence continues at coordinate 209,105,838 of NC_135239.1, read as the reverse complement.
TGGCCATTCAAGAATATTCCACTTCTTTGCTTTAATAAACTCCTGGGTTGCCTTGGCTTTATGTTTTGGGTCATTGTCCATCTGTAGGATGAAACGACGACCAATCAGTTTGGCTGCATTTGGCTGGATCTGAGCACACAGTATGGCGGCTCTGAAGACCTCAGAATTCATTCCTGTGTCACATCATCAATAAACACTAGTGACCCAGTGCCACTGGCAGCCATGCATGCCCAAGCCATCACACCGCCTCCGCCGTGTTTTACAGATGATGTGGTATGCTTTGGATCATGAGCTGTACCACGCCTTCGCCATACTTTTCTCTTTCCATCATTCTGGTAGAGGATGATCTTGGTTTCATCTGTCCACAGAATGTTCTTCCAGAACTGTGCTGGCTTTTTTAGATGTTTTTAGCCTTTTTCTTCTTGATGCTTATGAGCGGCTTGCACCGTGCAGTGAACCCTCTGTATTTACTTTCATGCCGTCTTCTCTTTATGGTAGATTTGGATATTGATACGCCGACCTCCTGGAGAGTGTTGGTCACTTGGTTGGCTGTTGTGAAGGGGTTTCTCTTCACCATGGAGATTATTCTGCGATCATCCACCACTGTTGTCTTCCTTGGGCGCCCAGGTCTTTTTGCATTGATGAGTTCACCAGTGCTTTCTTTCCTTCTCAGGATGTACCAAACTGTAGATTTTGCCACTCCTAATATTGTAGCAATTTCTCGGATTGTTTTTTTCTGTTTTCACAGCTTAAGGATGGCTTGTTTCACCTTCATGGAGAGCACTTTTGACCGCATGTTTACTTCATAGGAAAACCTTCCAAATGCAAGCACCACACATCAAATCCAACTCCAGGCCTTTTATCTGCTTAGTTGAGAATGACATAATGAAGGGATTGCCCACACCTGTCCATGAAATAGCCTTGGAGTCAATTGTCCAATTACTTTTGGTCCCTTTAAAAAACAGGGTGGCACAGGTTAAGGAGCTGAAACTCCTAAACTCTTCATCCAATTTTAATATGGATACCCTCAAATGAAAGCTAAAAGTCTGAACTTCAACTGCATTTGAATTGTTTTGTTTAAAATTAAATTGTGGTAATGTCTATAACCAAAATGAGAAAAATGTTGTCTCTGTCCAAATATATATGGACCTAACTGTATATAAAAACATGCATTTATCTGCCGTGCGCAAATGGCCTCTTCAGAGAGAAAGAGGGCGCAAACTCTAGGGCCACCTATTAGAAGTAGCAATCCTAAAAGTCAATATTGACCCTTTTAACAAGTTTAGCCACATGACTTAATGAGTCATATAAAAGTAAAAAAAGAATGTCAATTTGCAGACACTGTGTTTCAGGTTATTGCCCCTCCTCAGTGCAAAGTATGAGATCTGATTAGGCTATGTGAGAGGCTTAAGACTGGGATCTAAGGAATAATGTTCTCCTTGTGGAGAGTGACAAGCCAGGAGTGACATGTCATAGTGGAGAGATTGCATGCTCCTCTGGTAAATTAAATATGCAAATTGCCTCATCAGAGAGGAAGAGGAATTAAACTCTAGCGCCACCTAGTGGAAGTAGCAATCCTAAAAGTCAATATAAACCCTTTTAATGAGCCTTGCCATATGACTTGGGATAAAAGCCAAACCAGAATCTCAATTTTCACATTTAATTTGCCAGAGGAGCATGCATGGCGTAGAAGTCTCCTCACTCTGACATGCCAGGCTTGGCTTGTCACTCTCCACTTAATCTGCAGTGTAACATTCTAGTAGTCATGAGACCTGAGAAGAGCCATCGTGTTTAGATCACACATGGCGCTTGTAGCTCATGTAGCGCGCGTCGCAGCTGCATTTACTGAGAAACATCTTCTTAACACTCATGACGGCCTCCGCTGCATCATTAAGAATGAATTGCCTATGGCTTCCCTATTGTTAGTGAGTGCACGATTTTGCAGACACGTTGTGTACTGTGGGTGAATAAATCAAGGGGTTTTTTATTGGAAAAATTGGAGAGTTGGCATCTGTTAGTCTATAGAGAAAGACAAAGGATTGGAGACCAGACAGCCGGCGATCAGATACATATGATAAGGATACAGATTAGATGGATTGATACATAGATGAGATAGATTTGATTAACATTAGAGACAGATTTGTAGATAAGCGATGTTTAGACAGTTCTCCATTATCCCGCTTGTCCCATGATGCGGGATGGCGGTGAGGATGTAGCAGAGGTGAGATTGTCACTTAGCTCGCCGGCGGCGTCTCTGGCCCATGTTGTGGGTGGAGTGTGACCTTTGGGCCGGTAGGTATATCGCGCTCTTCTATCTAAGCCCTGGAGACGCACAGCTATTATCTTGTGGTTATTTCTGTTGTGTTTTTCAGTGTCAAAGTTCCAGGTGAACCGAAAACCTTCAAGAAGGAATAACAAGATATGGACACAAGCTGTGACTCTCCCACCATGCGGGGCGATTACAGAGCCGGCCGTATACTGTGCACAATAAGTATGTGACCCTCCCAGATCCGGACACGCCGCCTGTGTATTGAGATGTGTTCACAAACGTCAGATTGACTGATACATGGGAAATGCGTCAGGTTCCTGATCATAGGAGATCAGCATGTATCATGGTGAAGCATGTATCTTCATATAGTGGTCCTCAGAACGGACGTTATATGCATAACATATGTGCACAGACATTACCACCCTCCGCTCATCCTTTCCCATAATGGGATACTATACGTTTTGGTTGTGGGTTACCTCGTCACCTCCTGGGTCCCATAGACGTTCCATCAACTGGTCGTGGAGACAATAATATGACGTCAATCAGACCAAAGGTGATTAGGGAAAGATTCAGAGGAGAGGGAGAACCCCAACAGAGTCCTCTGCTGTCTCAGAGGTCACAGTAATGTCAGTACCAGGGCCAAACTGGGCAGATAAAGCTTCCCTGCTGAGTGATAATGGCGCGAAGACCAATGGCCAGAAGAGAGGCCTGTGCAAAACCAGTATATGGGCCCTTTCCAATCCTACAGCTCCTCATAATGCACCATTCCACCTGCTTTGGAGATGAAAGTGCCCCCCGTAACGTCTTGGGCCCCCGTGCGGCTGCACCTGCTGCAAGGATCTTACATTATGGAGCATGACTGGTCTCTCATGTTTAAAAAAAAAAAAAAAAAAAATAGGCCGCAGTAATTCTGTTTAGTCTTCACCCAGCAAAATCCATATCAAAGCCAGGAAAAACATGATCCACAGACAACGTGAGCGCTGACCTTGTGTCTGTCACACTATCTGTGAATGAGTAACCACAGCTCAGCGCAGACACAAGTAATACCGCAATAAAAACCTATAGTTATCACAGCACATACCACGACATAATCTCAGCTCCGAGCAAAAGAATATTCTCTGATATACATTATATGAAGCATATCTCATTACCTAATTATACAAGCAAAGAGCACATTCTATTCATAACTGCTTATTGTTGTCTAATGGAGCAGTATTATAGTAGTTATATTCTTGTACATAGGAGCAGTATTATAGTAGTTATATTCTTGTACATAGGGGCAGTATTATAGTAGTTATATTCTTGTACATAGGGCAGTATTATAGTAGTTAAATTCTTGTACATAGGGGCAGTATTATAGTAGTTATATTCTTGTACATAGGGGGCAGTATTATAGTAGTTATATTCTTGTACATAGGGGCAGTATTATAGTAGTTATATTCTTGTACATAGGGGCAGTATTATAGTAGTTATATTCTTGTACATAGGAGGCAGTATTATAGTAGTTATATTCTTGTATATAGGGGCAGTATTATAGTAGTTATATTCTTGTACATAGGGGCAGAATTATAGTAGTTATATTCTTGTACATAGGAGCAGTATTATAGTAGTTATATTCTTGTACATAGGAGCAGTATTATAGTAGTTATATTCTTGTACATAGGGGCAGTATTATAGTAATTATATTCTTGTACATAGGGGCAGTATTATAGTAGTTATATTCTTGTACATAGGGGCAGTATTATAGTAGTTATATTCTTGTACATAGGAGCAGTATTATAGTAGTTATATTCTTGTACATAGGGGCAGTATTATAGCAGTTATATTCTTGTACATAGGAGCAGTATTATAGTAATTATATTCTTGTACATAGGGGCAGTATTATAGTAGTTATATTCTTGTACATAGGAGCAGTATTATAGTAGTTATATTCTTGTACATAGGGGCAGTATTATAGTAATTATATTCTTGTACATACGGGCAGTATTATAGTAGTTATATTCTTGTACATAGGAGCAGTATTATAGTAGTTATATTCTTGTACATAGGGGCAGTATTATAGTAATTATATTCTTGTACATAGGGGCAGTATTATAGTAGTTATATTCTTGTACATAGGGGCAGTATTATAGTAACTATATTCTTGTACATAGGGGCAGTATTATAGCAGTTATATTCTTGTACATAGGAGCAGTATTATAGTAATTATATTCTTGTACATAGGGGCAGTATTATAGTAGTTATATTCTTGTAGACAGGAGCAGTATTATAGTAGTTATATTCTTGTACATAGGGAGCAGTATTATAGTTGTTATATTCTTGTACATAGGGGGCAGTATTATAGTAGTTATATTCTTGTTCATAGGAGCAGTATTATAGTAGTTATATTCTTGTACATAGGGGCAGTATTATAGTAGTTATATTCTTGTACATAGGGGCAGTATTATAGTAGTTATATTCTTGTACATAGGGGCAGTATTATAGTAGTTATATTCTTGTTCATAGGAGCAGTATTATAGTAGTTATATTCTTGTACATAGGGCCAGTATTATAGTAGTTATATTCTTGTACATAGGGGCAATTTTTATTATAAAATCAAACATAAATACAATAATAATAAAAACAAAAATCACCCAATATTACAAAACACAAATCACTTAGGTTATATACACACCAAGTACTAAACAGTCAGATCATATTCATAAATAAATTTAAGTGTCCACACCTGGATGGAGAAGAAAATCAAACAAAACAATAACAAAACAATATATATATCATCATATTTCCTAACTGAAATTTATGTTCCTCCATAACTTATTGTTTCTCTGACCCCTTCCAACTTCTAGTGATTTTATCCACCGGAGTTCTGACATAACCTGACCAGCCGCAGCGGTGTGATCGAACAGCTCATTGTGCAGTGACACCCGGGTTCTCATGTGCCAATGATAGTATTTGATAACGCTTATGATAATGTACATTGTCTCTCTGTCGATGTTACTAACAGTGGAGGGAACACCATAGATTATGTCAGGATACTTTAGGGTCCGCAGTCTGGGGATTTTTAGACTATCTGACACTTCCTCCCAGATCTTCCTCCCTCCCCAGCAATCACATATAAAGTGCTCCATAGTCTCCTCCTGCTGACAACCAAGGGGACAATTCCTATCAGAGACACTCAGATGTTTCAGGTTTCCCTTGACAAAGAGACGACTATGCAGTGAAAGCCAAGTGACATCAAACAGTTTAGGAGGAAGTCGTTTCCCGTTTAGGAACCTAAGGCTTTCCTGCAGGGTGGTGGTGACACAATCTCTCAGGGCCAGTGGAGAGTAGAAGAAAGTCCTACATACATGAGCATATATGTCTCTTCTCGTACTCCTCTCAATGTAAGACTTCTCCAGTCCCCACCTCCTAACACACTTCAGACCGTAGTCCAGATACTGGGGGAGGTGATCACCTGTCCATCTCCTCCTCTTGAGACTGCCGCCTCGCACCCAAGATTCTGCAAAAGGCAATATCCAATACCTGATACTATTTACCCACAGGGAGCTACTGTTTGAGTCCATGTTCCCAAAATTTACCTTTAGAAACAAGGAGTCAAAGAAAACCCTTGGATTCAACATATCCAGTCCACCCTCTCTCCACCGTAGGTACGTTATTCCCCTCTTTATTAGGTTCAACCTATTCCCCCACAAGAGCTGGAAGAACAGGCTGAAGAGCCTCGCTGAGAAAGATTCTGGCAAAGGGAAAATGACAGAGACATACAAGAAAACAGGGACCAGGTAAGTCTTCAACATTGCGACCCTTTCTCTGTAGGTCAGCCTCCAGTTCTTCCATCGCTGAACCTTTGCATTTCCGGTTTCCAATTTCTCCTCCCAATTTAGCGTGGCATTATCATCCCTCCCAAATTTAACCCCTAGGATCTTAATATGGGTGGAGGCTTTGGCAAACTGCCGCAGATCAAAGCTGGGATCAGTATCTAATGTCCACAGAGCTTGACTCTTCTCAAGGTTGACCAGAGACCCGGAGGCCTCTGAGTAACTTCTGATAGACGCAGATAACATCTGCACCTCTCGAGGATTAGAGATCACCAACGTCACATCATCCGCATAGGCAACAACATTCAGAGGCAGGCAATGGGGGACCGGCACCCCCTGAAAATCGCACTCCTGCAGTGACCTCAGAAACGGGTCTAGGGCAAAAACATACAGGAGCGGACTCAGTGGGCAACCCTGTCTCACCCCTGCCCCAACTCCAAAAGTGTCACCCTGCCAACCATTAATCAGAGGAAAGCTCACCGCCTCTCTGTACAATGTCTTCAGCCAATCCACAAATTGTCCCGGAATACCGTACTTTGACAAAGTGGCCCACAGATAGTCATGATCAACCCTGTCAAAGGCTTTAGCCTGGTCCAGACTAACAATATATTTCCCACACCGCAGAGCTTTACATCTCTCAAACATCTCCCGTATCGAGATGACTGCTCCAGAGATGTTCCGCCCTTTTACTGTGCCAAACTGAGAGCCTGCCAACAGTGCTGGGGACAAACAGACTAATCTAGAAAACAGGATCTTTGCTAGAATCTTCCTGTCCACATTCAAGAGGGCAATCGGCCTCCAGTTCTTGATGTCGCTCGGCTCTTTACCCTTAGACAGCAGAATCAACGAGGACACTCTCATGGATGGAGGCATCAGGTGATTTTCTAGACAACTTCTATACACATCCACGAGGATTGGAGCCAGGAGGTCTCTGAATTTCCTATAAAATTCTGCTGTTATGCCATCTGGACCTGGTGCCTTCTTCAGATGTAATTTATCAATAGCCTCCTTAACTTCCTCCACCGTTAACTCTGCTGTCAAAGGAGAAAAGTCCAGATCATTAGTATCAGGCACAGGAGTTGCCTCCAAGAATTGAGCCATCTTATCTTTATCCAAAACTTTCCTCTGAAACAAGTCAGCATAGTAAGATCCCACCACCTCCAGGATACCCTCCCGTGACTCCTGCAATACACCCTGGAAGTCAGTGAGACCCGTGACCATTTTTTTGACTACCCTCTCCCTGCAATTCTCAAAGGGATCAGGGGCCCCTAAGGACCCATAATCCCGTTCAAGAACCAGGGAGGTATACCTACTATACTGATACTGCCTTATCTCAGATTTCAGTCGGTCGATCTTCACTTTGTCATCCCCGCCCACCGAATATAGTGACTCCAATTCTTTACGCAGCTTTAGGTACTGGCTGTACTTATTCCTCCCTTTATTAACTGACAGTCTCTTTAAGAGGGATCTGATATCCTCCTTGACGTCCTCCCACCAGTCGGTCATGTTGTCATAGAAGTCAACCCTATCCAGATGAAGCTGGATAAGGGAGTAGACACGACTCTGAACATAAGCATCATCCAGGAGACTGGAATTGAGCTTCCACAACCCTCTACCGATGTCCGGACGGTTAGAGGCCCCCAGACAGAAGCACAAGGCGAGGTGATCAGAGTAAGGGACGACCTTCTCACTCAGGGTGCCGACAGCCTCAGTAGGACTTACAAAAGCAAAATCTATCCTACTGCTCCTGTTCGAACATGAATACGTGAATTTTGGCTGTCGACCTCCCTGTGCGAAAACGTCAGTCAGTCCAGCCTGCATTATAATGCTATTTAGGACCTTACCATCCCTGGTCACTGTCCTGCCCGAGGAACTGTCACCTGATGTCAGTATGGCATTAAAGTCCCCTGCCATCACCACCGGAAGAGAAGTGAAGAGGTAAGGCTTAACGGTATTAAATAGCTGAATCCTGTCAGTCACTATCTGTGGCCCATAGATGTTAATAAGCCGGAGTCGCCTCCCATGAATAGTGACTTCCAGGACCAAACATCTTCCCATGACCACCTCCGTCATCCTATGCACAGTCACATCATTGGTGTTAAACAGGACAGCGACTCCGGCGTAAGGCTCCACAGCCAGTGACCAGAAAGAAGGACCGGACCTCCATTCCCTCTCAGCCTCTCTCATAAGCCCCAGAGATGTCAGTCGTGTCTCCTGCAGGAAAATGACATCGGTGTCCAGATGTGTGAGATGTTCATACACCACATGTCTCGTCCTCCTTGCCTTAATACTATTGACATTACTTGATGTTAGTGTTAATGAGAACCCCGCCATCACTACACAATAGAGAAGGAGCACAGTAACTGCCATCATCATGAGTCAGGGATGTTCTGTCCACCACTGGTGTCCATGACAGACTCTACCTGAGGGTCCACAGATAAAGGCTTCCGCTTTGACGGAGGGTGGTCCTCTATGTCCCTGTCACACTCTGCATCAACTTTCCTCAACTCTGTCTCATAATCATCATCATTAGACTCAGATAAAACTCCATACTTGTTGGACACAACCATCACTCCTGCAGAATTCTGAAGTTTCCTAGTAGCGCTCTGACCGGTGTCATATTCTGCCTCAGGTTTACGGGAGGACGTGCTCTTTTTCTTCCTTTTATTAAGATTGATGCTCCAGTCATCATATACAGACAGTGATGCTGAGGGGGGGGACACCTGAGGCTGCTGGACCTCCATGTTCCCCTCTGCACCCTCTATACCCTGCTTCTCTGGTGTTACATGAGTGGACTCCTGTTGGGCATCTGGGTTGGTCACCATCTCTCCTGACATTAAATCCTCCCCCTCATGTGCCCCTGCCACCACATCCTCATCCTCCTGAGCCTCTGCCCCTGCCAGTACAGCCTCATCAGGGAAGACTCTGCAGATATTATGCCAGGCGTCTGGACAGTCCCTGTGAGGGTGGCCCATCTTACCGCAGAGGTTACATCTAACATCCCGGCAATCCGCAGCGACGTGGCCGATTTCACCACACAGGCTGCACTTCACCACAGTACAGGCGTTAGCCAGATGACCTTTCCCACCACATTTGAAACATTTTCTGGGCTGCCCGGGGTAATAACATCTTCCCTTCTCCCTCCCAATGAAGAAGGAGTTGGGTAAGTGGGCAGTAATGTTATTGAATTGCCGCAGTTTCACCACAGCTTTCCACCCCATTGTCCAGATACCATCCTCATCTCTGACCTTGGAGAGTCCAGAGACGAGGTCACAGTGTCTCCGGAGCCACACCTCGATGTCCTGTGGGGGAACGGCCTCATTCCAGAAGGTGATATTTACCGTGACAGTGTCCGGCCTGGAGATAGGAACCAAAATAAATTTATTCCAGCCTTCAGCGTCTCTGAACCTGGGGTAATTGGCCCAGAACCTGTCCAGGTCACACTGCAGCTTGAAACTGACCTCGTAGCCCTGCCTGTCCTGAAGGTTAGACACCGCCAGTATCTCGTTTGCCACAAACGCCATCTGGCCGCATAGCAGCTCTCTCACCACATACCTGCGCTGTGGCAGATCCTCCTTGGCACCTATGTATTTAAACCGCACCACATTAATGCGCTTAAACGTCTGGCCGGTATACCTGGCGCTGGAGGTGAAGGATGGGGCGCCGCGGCTCCAGGCATTCCTGGGGGGCACCTGCCGGGTCACACTGGGCCGACTGACAGGGAGAGGGTCTGCAGCAGGGGGGGCTGCCACACCTTGTGGACTAGATGGTAAAGGGGGATAGTCACACATATCATGCACATTATCATCAGCAGCATCATTATCATCAGACAGTGCCACGTTCATGACAGGATGTGAAACCCCTCCAACCCCCGACCCCATGGGTACAATATCACCAGCCCCAGTCTGTGCCTCAGCCTCAGCTTCAGCCTCATCAGCACAAACAGTCTCACAAATAATGTCCTGCTCCTGCGTGGGGCATTCTGGGACCTGTGGTGCCTCTGCTGGAGTCTGCAGTGCATGCTCCTGTTCGCACTCAGCTGCCTTAGCAGCACAAACAGTCTCACAAACACCGTCCTGCTCCTGCATGGGACATTCTGGGACCTGTGGTGCCTCTGCTGGAGTCTGAAGTGCATGCTCCTGTTCACACTCAGCTGCTTGCTGCGGCAGTTTTTTCCCCTCCTGGAAGCAGAAGCGGGCAGCCTGTAACACTGGCCGTGTCCGCTGCTCGGGGGTCCCAGTCTCTACAGCACAGTCCTGCTTATAGGAGGCGAACCGCTCGCGGTTCCTGTAGGTCTCCGCCAGGGGCCCCATGCCCTCCAGCACAGATTCAATGTCCTGCACCACACTCGCCAGCTGCACCCCCAGTGTGTTCAGTCTCAGGTCATAGGCATCATTACCGGCAGGATTAGCGACTTTTAGGTTATAGATAAAGTCTACTTCCATTTGCAGCGCTTTTTTTTGCTGCTGTAACTCACCCAGTTTTCTGACCAGTCCCGGTATCTCGTCCGCTAGCTGCAGCTCGGGTGCACGTGCCGGCTGCACAGGTTTAGGCTTCACCACGGGTGCAGGGGTTTTGAACACAGACTTGTACGGTTCCACCACAGATGGCTTTGTGGCTCCTCGGCTGGATGCAGGCTCCGCAGCAGGTTTATCGCTGCCACCTGATTGTGACCGGGTGCGTCCTGACAGCGCCACACTGCCATGTTGCTGCAAGTTCTCCTGGATTGTCTGTCTTTCCAGAGACGTCCGTCTCTGCCTGGAAGCAGGAGAGGTGATTGGTGCAGCTGCGGCTGCTTTCACCTGTGCTTCAGGCAGGGGCTGCTTACTGACTGGGGAGTTACAGGACTTCATACTGTGCTGTGTAACATCACTCACCAACACTTTAACTTCTTGCTTCTTTGCTGGACTTGGAGGAGATTTTCCTCCCAAAACTTTGCTTGCAGGTTTTTCTTCCTTCATAGAACTGCTGCATCTTTGGCTCGCTGCATTCACTGGTCTCACAGTGGCTTTGGGATTAGTATTCCCATTTAGAGAGGTCTGGGAGCCTTGTCCCAGTGTAGGCCGAGAAGCCTGGGCCTTGCCTGGGGAGCTTCCCCGCCCAGGGTGGCCCCTCCCTGGGCTTGCTCCAGACATCAGGAGAGCTACCAACACACAACCTCACAGCTAGGAGGCAGTATTATAGTAGTTATATTCTTGTACATAGGGAGCAGTATTATAGTAGTTATATTCTTGTACATAGGGGACAGTATTATAGTAGTTATATTCTTGTACATAGGGGCAGTATTATAGTAATTATATTCTTGTACATAGGGGCAGTATTATAGTAGTTATATTCTTGTACATAGGGGCAGTATTATAGTAGCTATATTCTTGTACATAGGGGCAGTATTATAGTAGTTATATTCTTGTACATAGGGGCAGTATTATAGTAGTTATATTCTTGTACATAGGAGCAGTATTATAGTAGTTATATTCTTGTACATAGGGGACAGTATTATAGTAGTTATATTCTTGTACATAGGGGCAGTATTATAGTAATTATATTCTTGTACATAGGGGCAGTATTATAGTAGTTATATTCTTGTACATAGGGGCAGTATTATAGTAGCTATATTCTTGTACATAGGGGCAGTATTATAGTAGTTATATTCTTGTACATAGGGGCAGTATTATAGTAGTTATATTCTTGTACATAGGGGCAGTATTATAGTAGCTATATTCTTGTACATAGGGGCAGTATTATAGTAGTTATATTCTTGTACATAGGAGCAGTATTATAGTAGTTATATTCTTGTACTTAGGGGCAGTATTATAGTAGTTATATTCTTGTACATAGGGGGCAGTATTATAGTAGTTATATTCTTGTACATAGGGGCAGTATTATAGTAGTTATATTCTTGTACATAGGGGCAGTATTATAGTAGTTATATTCTTGTACATAGGAGGCAGTATTATAGTAGTTATATTCTTGTATATAGGGGCAGTATTATAGTAGTTATATTCTTGTACATAGGGGCAGAATTATAGTAGTTATATTCTTGTACATAGGAGCAGTATTATAGTAGTTATATTCTTGTACATAGGAGCAGTATTATAGTAGTTATATTCTTGTACATAGGGGCAGTATTATAGTAATTATATTCTTGTACATAGGGGCAGTATTATAGTAGTTATATTCTTGTACATAGGGGCAGTATTATAGTAGTTATATTCTTGTACATAGGAGCAGTATTATAGTAGTTATATTCTTGTACATAGGGGCAGTATTATAGCAGTTATATTCTTGTACATAGGAGCAGTATTATAGTAATTATATTCTTGTACATAGGGGCAGTATTATAGTAGTTATATTCTTGTACATAGGGGCAGTATTATAGTAGTTATATTCTTGTACATAGGGGCAGTATTATAGTAATTATATTCTTGTACATACGGGCAGTATTATAGTAGTTATATTCTTGTACATAGGAGCAGTATTATAGTAGTTATATTCTTGTACATAGGGGCAGTATTATAGTAATTATATTCTTGTACATAGGGGCAGTATTATAGTAGTTATATTCTTGTACATAGGGGCAGTATTATAGTAACTATATTCTTGTACATAGGGGCAGTATTATAGCAGTTATATTCTTGTACATAGGAGCAGTATTATAGTAATTATATTCTTGTACATAGGGGCAGTATTATAGTAGTTATATTCTTGTAGACAGGAGCAGTATTATAGTAGTTATATTCTTGTACATAGGGGCAGTATTATAGTAGTTATATTCTTGTACATAGGGGGCAGTATTATAGTAGTTATATTCTTGTACATAGGGGCAGTATTATAGTAGTTATATTCTTGTACATAGGGGGCAGTATTATAGTAGTTATATTCTTGTACATAGGGGCAGTATTATAGTAGTTATATTCTTGTACATAGGGGCAGTATTATAGTAGTTATATTCTTGTACATAGGAGCAGTATTATAGTAGTTATATTCTTGTACATAGGAGCAGTATTATAGTAGTTATATTCTTGTACATAGGGGCAGTATTATAGTAATTATATTCTTGTACATAGGGGCAGTATTATAGTAGTTATATTCTTGTACATAGGAGCAGTATTATAGTAGTTATATTCTTGTACATAGGGGCAGTATTATAGCAGTTATATTCTTGTACATAGGAGCAGTATTATAGTAATTATATTCTTGTACATAGGGGCAGTATTATAGTAGTTATATTCTTGTACATAGGAGCAGTATTATAGTAGTTATATTCTTGTACATAGGGGCAGTATTATAGTAATTATATTCTTGTACATACGGGCAGTATTATAGTAGTTATATTCTTGTACATAGGAGCAGTATTATAGTAGTTATATTCTTGTACATAGGGGCAGTATTATAGTAATTATATTCTTGTACATAGGGGCAGTATTATAGTAGTTATATTCTTGTACATAGGGGCAGTATTATAGTAACTATATTCTTGTACATAGGGGCAGTATTATAGGAGTTATATTCTTGTACATAGGAGCAGTATTATAGTAATTATATTCTTGTACATAGGGGCAGTATTATAGTAGTTATATTCTTGTAGACAGGAGCAGTATTATAGTAGTTATATTCTTGTACATAGGGAGCAGTATTATAGTTGTTATATTCTTGTACATAGGGGGCAGTATTATAGTAGTTATATTCTTGTTCATAGGAGCAGTATTATAGTAGTTATATTCTTGTACATAGGGGCAGTATTATAGTAGTTATATTCTTGTACATAGGGGCAGTATTATAGTAGTTATATTCTTGTACATAGGGGCAGTATTATAGTAGTTATATTCTTGTTCATAGGAGCAGTATTATAGTAGTTATATTCTTGTACATAGGGGCAGTATTATAGTAGTTATATTCTTGTACATAGGGAGCAGTATTATAGTAGTTATATTCTTGTACTTAGGGGCAGTATTATAGTAGTTATATTCTTGTACATAGGAGCAGTATTATAGTAGTTATATTCTTATACATAGGAGCAGTATTATAGTAGTTATATTCCTGCACATAGGGGCAGTATTATAGTAGTTATATTCTTGTACATAGGGGCAGTATTATAGTAATTATATTCTTGTACATAGGGGACAGTATTATAGTAATTATATTCTTGTACATAGGGGTCAGTATTATAGTAGTTATATTCTTGTACATAGGGGCAGTATTATAGTAATTATATTCTTGTATATAGGGGACAGTATTATAGTAGTTATATTCTTGCACATAGGAGCAGTATTATAGTAGTTATATTCTTATACATAGGAGCAGTATTATAGTAGTTATATTCTTGTACTTAGGGGCAGTATTATAGTAGTTATATTCTTGTACATAGGGGCAGTATTATAGTAGTTATATTCTTGTACATAGGGGCAGTATTATAGTAATTATATTCTTGAACATAGGGGACAGTATTATAGTAGTTATATTCTTGCACATAGGAGCAGTATTATAGTAGTTATATTCTTATACATAGGAGCAGTATTATAGTAGTTATATTCTTGTACTTAGGGGCAGTATTATAGTAGTTATATTCTTGTACATAGGGGTCAGTATTATAGTAGTTATATTCTTGTACATAGGGGCAGTATTGTAGTAGTTGTATTCTAGTACATAGGGGCAGTATTATAGTAGTTATATTCTTGTACATAGGAGCAGTATTATAGTAGTTATATTCTTATACATAGGAGCAGTATTATAGTAGTTATATTCTTGTACATAGGGGCAGTATTATAATAGTTATATTCTTGTACATAGGGGTCAGTATTATAGTAGTTATATTCTTGTACATAGGGGCAGTATTATAGTAGTTATATTCTAGTACATAGGGGCAGTATTATAGTAGTTATATTCTTGTACATAGGGGCAGTATTATAGTAGTTATATTCTTGTACATAGGGGCAGTATTATAGTAATTATATTCTTGTACATAGGGGACAGTATTATAGTAGTTATATTCTTGCACATAGGGGCAGTATTATAGTAATTATATTCTTGAACATAGGGGACAGTATTATAGTAGTTATATTCTTGCACATAGGAGCAGTATTATAGTAGTTATATTCTTATACATAGGAGCAGTATTATAGTAGTTATATTCTTGTACTTAGGGGCAGTATTATAGTAGTTATATTCTTGTACATAGGAGCAGTATTATAGTAGTTATATTCTTATACATAGGAGCAGTATTATAGTAGTTATATTCTTGTACATAGGGGCAGTATTATAATACTTATATTCTTGTACATAGGGGTCAGTATTATAGTAGTTATATTCTTGTACATAGGGGCAGTATTATAGTAGTTATATTCCTGTACATAGGGGCAGTATTATAGTAATTATACTCTTGTACATAGGAGCAGTATTATAGTAGTTATATTCTTGTACATAGGGGACAGTATTATAGTAATTATACTCTTGTACATAGGAGCAGTATTATAGTAGTTATATTCTTGTACATAGGGGACAGTATTATAGTAGTTATATTCTTGTACATAGGGGCAGTATTATAGTAGTTATATTCTTGTGCATAGGGGCAGTATTATAATAGTTATATTCTTGTACATAGGGGTCAGTATTATAGTAGTTATATTCTTGTACATAGGGGCAGTATTATAGTAGTTATATTCTTGTGCATAGGGGCAGTATTATAATAGTTATATTCTTGTACATAGGGGACAGTATTATAGTAGTTATATTCTTGTACATAGGGGCAGTATTATAGTAGTTATATTCTTGTGCATAGGGGCAGTATTATAATAGTTATATTCTTGTACATAGGGGTCAGTATTATAGTAGTTATATTCTTGTACATAGGGGCAGTATTATAGTAGTTATATTCTTGTACATAGGGTCAGTATTATAGTAGTTATATTCTTGTACATAGGGGTCAGTATTATAGTAGTTATATTCTTGTACATAGGGGCAGTATTATAGTAGTTATATTCTTGTACATAGGGGCAGTATTATAGTAGTTATATTCTTGTATATAGGGGCAGTATTATAGTTGTTATATTCTTGTACATAGGGACAGTATTATAGTAGTTATATTCTTGTACATAGGAGCAGTATCATAGTAGTTATATTCTTGTACATAGGGGCAGTATTATAGTAGTTATATTCTTGTACATAGGGGCAGTATTATAGTAGTTATATTCTTGTACATAGGGGCAGTATTATAGTAGTTATATTCTTGTACATAGCAACATTATATTAGATATATTCTTGTATACTGGGGCAGTATTATAGTAGTTATACTCTTGCAGATAACTATGTAATCATTGATTATAACTAAATATTCTTACTTCCTGTTTTTCTCAATACTAAAAAATTCCAGTTAACTGTAATTGCAAGATTTTTTTTTTTTCACATGACAGGACTATATGTCCACACTATTAACATTATTATCTCATGCTACAAAAATGCATTTTATAACTTTGCTCGTTTTCTTCCAGCACTGTCTCGCCAATAGTATGACAACGAGTCGGGACTTATACATACTCACATAATAGTTTGTGCCTCTGGGGCACATTGTGGATGTGCCATAATTTGGGATGTAAATATTTGGGTTCTTGTACTTCTTAGCTTTGTTAATGTTAATGTTCTTAATCCATGGCTATTGCAGTAATGTTTACATAGATGATTAACTGAGAACTAGAGAGGGAAAAGGCTGAGCAGCAGAAAAAAGCACCAGGGTATAATCCAGTTTGTCAATAAAGAAAAAATAAATGTTATGCTAAACTGATGATGTTGTGTTCACACATTATTAAGGGATATAACAGCAGCGAGGAATTTCCGCCAAATTCCCTCTATGCTTTAGAACTACAGCACTTTTTGTTCTTGCACACCATAGTTATAGAGCATACTGGGAGTTGTGGTTTTTCAGGAGCTGGAGACCCACAGTTTGGATTCCACTGGGCCAAGGTTTGTTCCTGTTGGTGCAGGTGATTAAGGACCTGGGGACCTGGTATTGTATTTTGCTCTGGGGTCCTGCCTAGTTAGGATGCCCCCTAGTGCCCGGCACCAGTACTAGCTGTGTGTTTTTCTCCCTTATCTCACCCTGATCTCTCAGTTTTGCCTAGCTCCTCTGCCTTCTTGCTCTGCCTGCTCCTTGCTCACAGTAATTATCAGTAAACCCTCTTGGATCTTGTCCAGCTCCCAGTCTCCTCCTCTGCTCCTTCACCTCCTGCCTCTAGAAATCTGCTCCAACCTCTGCTCTGAGACTTTCCAAGCAGGACATTTTGCTGTGTCCTGTCCCAGGTGAGTCCTATGGGGGAGATTTCCACCTATGTGGGGTATTTTGGGCACTTGTGAATTACAAGGGGTTTCTATTCCTTTGTAAGTAGAGATCAATCATTCTATACAGTCATGTAACTTTCTAATATAATTTGTGCACCAATTATTTCCAATTTTCAAGCTCTCTGCTTGCTGTCAGTGAATGCAAAGTTTATTGTTTACACACAAATGCTGAAAAAACTTCACAGATCTGACATTGCCACAGCTGAGGGTTTGTTACAGTTGTCCCTAATGTAGACAATTATAACTCCTAAGCACATCTGGAAAACACATTTTTCCCATTGTCCTGATAAATTGCTACTAGGTATCAGTGACACATTTTACCTTCAATCTTGAGTCCAGACTGCAGCTGCCACCAGAATGTACAGAATGGAAACAACTGCAGCTTGTGTCTAGGAGACTGCATGATGATACATTTGCTGCACTGATACATTGTAGCAAACAATCAGGACAGGAAAGAGATGGTGTAGACTGGATGCATTGTACATTGTCAGCCTTCACATGGCAACAAGAAGGTTCTCATTTACTGACAGCAAGCAGAGATCTTGAAAAGTGTAAAGAATATTTTTGCAATACTTTGAATAAACTTAATTTACATAAAGTCATTTTAATTACAAGGACGCTGACATGTGACATAAGAAGCCCCAAATCTGCGGATTATTGGAGGTGATTGTGGTGCAGTTTCCTGAGGCTTTTCCAGTTCTACAAGTCACCAGTAAATATGATCTGTGCAGTAAAAGGTCAGCGAGTCAGGAGCTGCCAGGACAGTCAGGGCAGCGTGGACTGTCAGTGTTGTCATAGGCACGCAGGGCAACTGCACATTAAATTTTACACTATTTGTTTTCCTACATCCATGAATTTTACAGTCAGTTTATGGTTAATGAATCACAAGTCACTGAACCCGAGTAACCTGAAGGGTTTACACGTCCGTGTCTGATTGGACAAGCCCCTCTAAAGGCTGCGATGGATCTCTATCCTGATTGGTGAACCCGAGGCAGCGCCCTGAGCGACACACCCCAATGTATGGATCATAGGTGATAGGCGACGTATACAGAACAGCATGGCGGACAATGCGGAATGTGGGCGACGAGGACTAGAGACCTTCATTGTACAATAGTTGTCCAAAAGTTGGAGGTTTTTTTAGTTTTGTTTCATTTGACATAGAGTACCATAAACAAAAAAGTTGACAAAGTGGCGCTCCATGGTATTAAAGTTTTGGGTAAATGTAGTGACCCTGAAAGTAAGCGAAGCTGCTGACCTTAGTGAGATAAACTTATAACAGGCACAATTGTCTGAGCACTTGTAAGTGATGGACCCAATAATGAGGTAAGGAATGTAACCAAGGTCTGACTAATCAAAATGTTCCCCCCGATAAAGGATAACCTTTATTTATCACAATTGAAAGGAAAATATCACAGAAGTTTCTGAAATACCCAAACAATGTTGGCCTGAGGTTTTTTTTTGTTTATCCACTACTCTGCCAAATAAACTACAGGGTTGGGTAGATCAGGATGGAGGACAATGACAGGACCCGATGCTTATGGCACCATAGATTGAGGCACTGAAGATTAGCGCCCCGCTCACGTCTTCTAACCCTAGTAAACCCCAAGGAGCGCTGTACTCCTAGAAGTCACCTCTAATCTGGATGAATTTAAAAAAAAACACAGAACACCCATAAATACGAACAAAGTGACTACAAAGGTAATATGTACTTAAATGTAGATGAAACACACGAATCACATATTGATGCTGTGAATATTTACTGCCACAACCTACACAGGGGTGTATGATTAATGCTCAAACCCTAGGGGGGGTATAGAAAACAGCCAAGGAAGGACACAGCGAGATACCGACAAAGGGTAGTGCCGACCATACAACATGATAATATCACAATGATGGTGCAAATAGTGCTCAGATTGTGAGGGAACCTGGTGAATGACCTGTGCTGGATCCAGTGCTTAGGTTGTGAGGGTCCCTGGTTGCAGTGAATGACCCCTGCTGGATCCAGTGGGCAGCAATACAGCATCGCATGATCACATGGAATATATGATAAGTCACTCAATTAGTAAAAGACCCCACATAACTACCAGCTCACTGAGACCTCGTGTAATAATTATAGGGGATAACTCAGGAGACTCTTTGCGTGGAACAAGACAACTACAGGACACAGTTTTATAAGTGGTAAAGTCTATATTATCACACGGTGATTCAAGCAGGTGCAGAGAGAAACTCAAGTCCACAACACTTGGTGCAAATAATAAACGCAGCTTAGCAGTCTATAGGAAACTTCAGAGGAAAATGCAATCACGCAGAAAGTCTATGAAGCACAATTATTCTTGAGGATACTTGACACGAATAAGTCCTTGCTTAGTCCAAAACACAGATAGATATGCTTATAAGGCAGTTCAAATAATATCTTAGCTCAACCAGGGAGGCCTGGGTAATAGTCTTAAGTCCTTGCAGAGCAGCAACAGCTTACATGTCCAGCAAATGCAGATGGAAGCAAACACGAACAGCAGATGAAGGAGGATTACTGGAACTGGTGTATGCAGCAGGAACTCAGAGCAGAGTAGCAGGATCACCCCACAGGTTCACAGGAGCAGGTGCATAGCCAGGGAGTCACCAGAGGTCAGGAGCTGGATGCAAGGCAGAATACTCTAGCACAGCAGGAAGACACAGTGCACATGAGACCAAAGACGCCATCTTGGAAAAGGGCAGTAATGCACAAAAGGTAATAAAAAATGTTCAGAGTCCTGACACCTCGACGCGTTTCCCCATCCTGATATTGGTTCATCAGGACGTATTAGAGGGTAGCCCAAAACAGTTTCTTAGTCATGATGCCTAAATGAAAGCATTAAAGTGATTGTCTGGTAAATAAAAAGTCTGCAGTCTCTGTGCGCTGCGAAGATTCGCCGGTCTCTGAGCCAGGAACGGTGGTGATATAAGTGATGCGCAGACTCCCGGGCGAAAGCCGTCTAGTGGACATGGAATTGCTCCATACAAGTGTGTGTAATAAGGGCACAGCCGTCCGGTGGGCGCAGTCTCCTATTGGGCACGGCCTCACTCCATACACAGTTGATGCCCAGGAGTATGTGCAGCGCCCCAGAGTCCTGGTCGTTGCAGTACTGTGGCTCCGCCGCTATGGGGAGCTATGGTACGTCTGATGGCACTGAAGGAGTTCGTCTAACCAGGTATCACAGACACCAATACATTTCACAGCCGGGCCTCCGGGGGGAGCTAAGGGTTCTATTCACTAGGCCACTCCCCACCATAGTGGGTAAACTGGGGGTCAGGCAGGAAGTTAGATCAGAAGCTGACTGGGTTGGAACCAGGCAACACCTTGTGGCAGAGGGTGTTGCAGGGGAAGATACAGTAGGGTCTCTGTCAGGGGTGGGATCCTGACAGAGGCTTGGCAACTTGAACGAACGTAACGGGACCGTGCCTGCTCAGCATAGCGGCGGTGCCCAAGGAGGGACCAGAAGCGAGATAGATTGTGCTGAGTGAGAAACGAGATCATAGCAACAGGAGAATACCAGTAGGAGTCGTGCTGTAAGACCGAGGCAACATCCTACTGAGGCGCATAACCGGTGGCCGGAACGCCGAGGGAGTATTATCATATCCAGCTTCAAGCAATACTCCAAACAGCGGCAGGACAGTCAGTCTCAGGCGGGCTGTCTAACTTAAATCACCTATGCAGTCTTGGGGGGCAACTTGTGGAGAGGGGCGACTCTAGGGTCCCGGAAGAGCTCCGAGCCTACCCGTCAAACGGGTGCCGTCCCAACCAGAACATCAGGGAGGGACGGAGGATTAGCAGAACATCATCTAATCGAGTTGTGAGGGAACTTAAGAAACAGACACAACAGTTGTGGGGACTTTCCGTAAGCACAGCAGGGAAGGACCACAACACATAGCGCAAGCAGGAAGGCACAGATTTCCACCTGTGAAGAGAACTCTGGAGGTGCCATTGGACCGGCCGGACTTGCGCAGCCTGGTGAACCCTATTCCGGACTGAGGACCCAGAGATCTTCAGTAAAGAGGTAAAGAGACTGCAACCTGGTGTCCTCGTTATTTACCGCGACCTGCACCCCACAACTGCACCGCTACAGTCACTACCATCATCCATCATATCTACCACTGACTGTGCGCCCCTCGGCAGGGTCACGGATCGGGCCTAGCCACCGTGACAACCCCAGAGCAGAGACTCAGAGGCCCGGTACCGGGTACCCCTCGGCCCTGCGGCAGTGGGGGTGCTACAAAACTTGGCGTCACGAACAGGATCTACTTAAGCCTGAAGAATCAGGTCATGTGTGCCTTGGAACTGTGATTTACTGTGCTTGGACTGTACTTTATTGCAAAGACTGTGTGTTGCCATTTACCGCCAAAAGTTCCCGCCAAAAGTCGCCGCCATTGCAGCGTCCCAGGGAGCGCGGAGGAAGAAGAAGGGCGTGCCATGGGAGGAGACTACCAAAGCAGCGCCAGAAGTAGCGACCGCCCCCTCCGACTCCTGCTGCGAGAGGACGACCTACCCAGGAGCCGAGGAGAACCGCCCCCTGACTTGCAACGGCGGGAACGAGGTGAAGAAGGAGCCCGACCTTGGAGAAATGGCGGAGCCAGGTGCATGCGTTGCCGCCGAATGCCCGACAGCGATGATGAGCAGCAAGTGCCCGAGCAACAGCGAGGTGATCCCGGCCTGCCCCTACCCATCGGAGACGGACTCGCGCCCACCGCCAGTGGAGGAGCCGAGCCTACCTATCCCAGCCACGGAACCATGGAGGGCGGAGCCGCAACAAGAGGTGACTCCGGGAGAGCCGCGGTCCGGGTTGCAGCCGATTCCAGCGTCCTCGTCAACGGACCGGAGCGACATCGGTGGAATCACATCAGGCGCAGGTATGGACGGCACCCCTACTCCCCCGGCCAATTCTGCTCTCCTGACCGATCCCGCTCCTGTGACCGCTCCTCACCCCAGCAACAATAACCGTTTCTTCTCAGTGGAGCGGGTAGTCTTCACCCCCGACGCGATGGGGAAGCTGTTACCTCCACTACCGACCAAGATGGGGGAACTCATAGATGTAGGCCCGGACGGGGTGATCCTCCGGTGGGACACCCCCTGGAACGAGCCGTATGGAGCTCCGGGGGAGAGCCTCACCCTTGCGGTACTTACCTGGGAACAGTATAAGCAATGTCTAATACAACACTGGAAAGATCGGGACGAGACCGAACAACATGATACACAACGTAGGAAGTCTGCGCACGGCAGGAAAGACGTGGTAAAGCGGGGAACTGTGCTGGCCTACCACCCGAAGAGGGGATGGGGCTCCATACAGGAACCGGGGCTACCAACTGATGTCTTTGTTACTAGTTGCAATGTAAAAACTCCCTGCTGCAGTCGAGATGGTGACCCATTGCAAAGGGGGGATCAGGTGACCTATACTCGCCACCGGAACGCACAAGGATGGTGCGCTCGGAACGTCCGCCGGTGTGAGCCTGAGGGAGCGTCACCTGTTGCCCCGATCATGACTGATCCAGATTTGCCAGATCTTGTTACTGTCACCACCGTACGCCTTGTAGCGGCTGCTGAACTTGCAAGCAGGATTAGCCTTCAAATCCAGACACCGGCTGATCTGATGGCATCTGAGAGACCAACTACCAGCACAGGTGCTGCATCGGCCAGGAACCAAAAACCACCTTCTGCACCAAAAGAGTAAGATCTTAAAACCCTGAAAATGTGCATAGTTCTTCTAACTGTTTGTTTCCCGTTATGTTGCTGCTAAACCCGTCCAGGGTTAACTCTTAAAGGGATCCCTTTGTTGACCCGGGATCCCTATTGTTTTTGTTTGTTTTTTCTAAGTTTTTGCACAAGTTTCTAGAACTGCCGCAATCATGAACAGTGCATGATACAAACTTTCTGTAAATAGTTTGCACCTTATTAAAGGTGCTCCCTACTGGTTTTACTTAAAGAAGGACTCTTTGTGAAGATACCACACTGGAACCTTTGCTGAGTAAGGACTGGTAGCTTGAGAAGATATGCTACCTCATAGAGACTTGGTCCCCTCTTAAAGGGGTGTTCATATGTTGCACTTGAGAGAATCGTATTGCTTTAAGACTGAGAAATAGCAATAATGCTTGGTAAAGAAGAAGTTATGATAATGTTTGTGAGAGAAAGTTATATGTATCCAACTAGTTAATTGTAAAGAAATGCTGATGATGTTCCCTGAAAGAAAGTGAAAGCTAGAAGAAGGACGCAGTGGGCCCATAGGGATAGACGAAGTGTCCAGCGTGCATGTTAGTGAGAAAAATAATGAGAAGGTTGATGTTCTATAGAAAATGTTTAATAATGTTGATAGATGATGAGGATAGAAGGTAAACCCTGAGTCCTCCTAGGAGCCATATAGAGATGGCTCAGTGCTCTTAAAATTGAAAGTAATGTTATGTTCTATACTGTGTATAGTAGTGGAAAAGACAGAAGGCTCGGGCTGAAAGGAGCGGTCCTGTGAGAAAGGAGAGGCAGTGGGTCTGGTGCCGTTAGGACAGGCGGTCCTGCAGATCTAAAGAAGGAGAATGTGAAAGTTAAATTGCCTTATAATGTGATTATAAGAAGGTCTTTAAAGGATTTAGAGTGTACATCCTTAAGGGCAATGTTAAACTATTGTTCAACAAATTTTGCACTTAGTAGAATACCCGGTTGGGTAACAGGAGCTATTTATAGCATGTTGCTATAATATTTAACCATGTTTGTAACGTTCAAGTGTCCTTACCTCCCATAAAGGGAAGCCTGTTCAAGTATACTTATTGTTATTGCACTCAACCAAAACTGTATGTCTTTTTGCTAACTTGTATTGTTGTTTTCTTCCCAGTCCCGGAGTACTGTGTTTAACCAGGGGGGAGTGCAGCGCCCCAGAGTCCTGGTCGTTGCAGTACTGTGGCTCCGCCGCTAAGGGGGGCTATGGTACGTCTGATGGCACTGAAGGAGTTCGTCTAACCAGGTATCACAGACACCAATACATTTCACAGCCGGGCCTCCGGGGGGAGCTAAGGGTGCTATTCACTAGGCCACTCCCCACCATAGTGGGTAAACTGGGGGTCAGGCAGGAAGTTAGATCAGAAGCTGACTGGGTTGGAACCAGGCAACACCTTGTGGCAGAGGGTGTTGCAGGGGAAGATACAGTAGGGTCTCTGTCAGGGGTGGGATCCTGACAGAGGCTTGGCATTGAAAAGAACGTAACGGGTCCGCGCCTGCTCAGGATAGCGGCGGTGCCCAAGGAGGGACCAGAAGCGAGATAGATTGTGCTGAGTGAGAAACGAGATCATAGCAACAGGAGAAATACCAGTAGGAGTCGTGCTGTAAGACCGAGGCAACATCCTACTGAGGCGCATAACCGGTGGCCGGAACGCCGAGGGAGTATCATAATATCCAGCTTCAAGCAATACTCTAAACAGCGGCAGGACAGTCAGTCTAAGGCGGGCTGTCTAACTTAAATCACCTATGCAGTCTTGGGGGGCAACTTGTGGAGAGGGGCGTCTCTAGGGTCCTGGAAGAGCTCCGAGCCTACCCGTCAAACGGGTGCCGTCCCAACCAGAACATCAGGGAGGGACGGAGGATTAGCAGAACATCATCTAATCGAGTTGTGAGGGAACTTAAGAAACAGACACAACGGTTGTGGGGACTTTCCGTAAGCACAGCAGGGAAGGACCACAACACATAGCGCAAGAAGGAAGGCACAGATTTCCACCTGTGAAGAGAACTCTGGAGGTGCCATTGGACCGGCCGGACTTGCGCAGCCTGGTGAACCCTATTCCGGACTGAGGACCCAGAGATCTTCAGTAAAGAGGTAAAGAGACTGCAACCTGGTGTCCTCGTTATTTACCGCGACCTGCACCCCACAACTGCACCGCTACAGTCACTACCATCATCCATCATATCTACCACTGACTGTGCGCCCCTCGGCAGGGTCACGGACCGGGTCTAGCCACCGTGACAACCCCAGAGCAGAGACTCAGAGGCCCGGTACCGGGTACCCCTCGGCCCTGCGGCAGTGGGGGCGCTACATATGTATATCGCATATATCGCCGCCGTTCCAGGCTTAGAAACCAGCGAATCCTCGCGGCGCACAGTGCGTGTACTGGGTGGGTTCAACAGTCTGCAGTCACACAGAATGAATTTAGATTTTTCATTTTAGACCAGACAACTCCATTAAATATTCACAGCGGTCAGGTAGGTCATCCCTTAGGGAAAGCATCGGATTCCTTCATTATTATTTATTAATATAGTACCATTTATTCCATGGCGCTTTACATGTGAGGAGGGGTATACATAATAAACAAGTACAAAAATCTTGAACAATACAAGTCACACCTGGTACAGTAGGAGAGAGGACCCTGCCCGCGAGGGCTCACAATCTACAAGGGATGGGTGCGGATACAGTAGGTGAGGGTAGAGCTGGTCGTGCAGCGGTTTGGTGGTCCTGTAGTTTATTTGACATAGTAGCGGATAACAAAACCTCTCAGACCAACATTATTTGGTATTTCATAAATGTTTGTGATATTTTTCCTTTTAATTGTGATAAATAAAGGTTATC
The DNA here is from genome assembly GCF_051348905.1 of Ranitomeya variabilis. Lineage (NCBI taxonomy): Eukaryota > Metazoa > Chordata > Amphibia > Anura > Dendrobatidae > Ranitomeya > Ranitomeya variabilis. The sequence goes on along the minus strand of NC_135239.1, from coordinate 209,079,850 downwards.
TTTTATTGGGGGCAACTTTTTGATTAGTCAGACCATGATAGCAACTGCAATAAGTATGGTGCTGAAACGCGTAGCCCCAATTAAGTGACACTACCTCCACCTCAGTGCCCAGAAGTTTCATATTTTTCTTCTACACCCTGCAGCGCAAGTGTTTTAGGCAGGTGTGGAGAAAAGGCTGCACAGTAAGATGCTTGCCCTGATAGAAGTGTTTATATTTTATTTTAACAATAAAATATAAAGTAACTGAAAAAAAAAGAAATTTAAATCCCATCAGTATCTGGTGACCGCCCATCGCCTCCATCATCAGTATCTAGTAACCGTCCGTCGCCTCCATCATCAGTATCTGGTGACCGCCCGTCGCCTCCATCATCAGTATCTGGTCACCACACGTCGCCTCCATCATCAGTATCTGGTAACCGTCCGTAGCCTCCATCATCAGTATCTGGTGACCGCCCGTCGCCTCCATCATCAGTATCTGGTGACCGCCCGTCGCCTCCATCATCAGTATCTGGTGACCACCCATCACCTCCATCATCAGTATCTGGTGACCGCCCATCGCCTCCATCATCAGTATCTAGTAACCGTCCGTCGCCTCCATCATCAGTATCTGGTGACCGGACGTCGCCTCCATCATCAGTATCTGGTGACCGCCTGTCGCCTCCATCATCAGTATCTGGTCACCACCCGTCGCCTCCATCATCAGTGTCTGGTCACCTCCCGTCACCTTCATCATGTATTCTCGGTAACTTGACAGTGTTTGAAGCATCTTGGCAGGAAGTTGTTCCAAACATCTTGGAGACCTGACCCCAGATCTTCTGTGTATGAGGCTTGTGTGGATTTTTCTGTCTCTTCATGTGATCCCAGACAGATGGGATGATGTGAGATCAGGGATCTGTGGGGCCGGATCATCACCCCCAGGACTCCTCGTTCCTAATGACATTAGCTGGATGTTTGGGGTGGTTGTCCGGCTGCAGAATACATTTTGAGCCAATCAGATCCCTCCCTTATGGTATTACATAATGGATAAGTATCTGTATATAATGTAATACCTTAAGGTTACATTCCCACGATCAGGATCTAGCAGCGTTCTGGATGCAGTGTTTGTTCTCTGTATACAAAGCGCTGCCGTCTATTGAACGCAGGTAAATCCACATGTGTTCACTGAACCGTGCGGATTTACCGCATTCAATACATTTCTATTAGTGAAATTTCTGTTTCGGAGAATAGCTTTTCCACAAGAGAAAATTGACATGCTGCTGTCTTGAAAGACGCGTCACATGTCAGTGTCCACGGATGATCAGCAGGCTCACCTGCACACATAGTGGACATAATATCTAGAAATCCCATCCACTATGCTAAAACATCTGGCCGCTGCGGATTTGACGCTACATAAATACGCAGCATCAAAACCGCAGCAGTTCCTGATTGTAGGCACGTACCCGTAGGGAGGCGACTCATTGGCTCCAAATTTATTCTGCAGCCGGACAATAACCTTCATCATCCTATCAATGTCATTAAGAAGAAGTCCTGGAGGTGATGATCTGTCCCCACAGATCCCTGACCTCACATGATCTAGTATGTCTGGGATCACATGATCCGCACAAGTCTCATACACAGAAGATAGGGGGTCAGTTCTCCAAGATTTGGAGCAATGTCCCTCCGAGTTTGTTCATAATTTGTGTGCAAGTAACAAGTGACCGAGAAGAAGTGATGGAGGCGACAGGCGCTCACCAAATACTGATGGGATTTACTCTTCTCATTTATTAATTTTCTTTGGATTTTGTTAATTGATAAAAAATAAACTATTAACACTTCTAGATTTGGACGTTTCTTACATTGCAGTATTGTATTGTGAATGGAGTATACACCTATTTACAATGTTGCTACTTACAATGCTCATTGTTTACACTAAATCTATCAAGGGGTCTCTGATTATCACAGGTATCTGTTAAAAATGCTAAAAAGGAGGGTGAACAAAAGGCAGTGAGTGTATCTTCATGTGAATACAATGTTTATATGAGGAGTCTCTGAAGACATAAACAATGGCTGACAAGCATCTGGCACCACCAGTCTTTCTATAGTGTATGTGATGAAAAGTCCTGATGATAAAGGAGAGTCTGTCTGTGGACAGCAGGAGAGCAGACAGCTGTATATCAGGGTATTAAAGACCCAGGCAGGGCTCACATGGGGGGCGTACCAGGAAGGGGCTTATCCAGGGGTGTGACCAGGGGGACTGACCAGGAAGGAATGAACTTGGGGAACTTACTACTCAGAGAGAAAACATTGACTTGACAGCGAGACCCGTGTATGTGACAAGATCATGTATGTTATTTATAATATCACTTCTTTACTATTATGATCATTGTGTCTGTTCTGTAATATTTATTGTTTATGCCAGTAAGTGTACATATATACAATCAAATCTCATAACTGTAGGAGAAATGTTACACTTTACGCAATATATATATATATATATATATATATATATATATATATATATATATATATATGTTTATAGTTACATAATCTTAATTCGTCTAATCTAAACCACCAAGAAGGGTGAGTATAACAATTATATCATTGTGCACAGAAAGTGATGATATAGTAGTTATATTCTTGTACATAGGGGCAGTATTTTAGTAGTTATATTCTTGTACATAGGAACAGTATTATAGTAGTTATATTCTTGTACATAGGAGCGGTATTATAGTAGTTATATTCTTGTACATAGGAGCGGTATTATAGTAGTTATATTCTTGTACATAGGAGCAGTATTATAGTAGTTATATTCTTGTACATAGGGGCAGTATTATAGTAGTTATATTCTTGTACATAGGGGCAGTATTATAGTAGTTATATTCTTGTACATAGGAGCAGTATTATAGTAGTTATATTCTTGTACATAGGAGCAGTATTATAGTAGTTATATTCTTGTACATAGGAGCAGTATTATAGTAGTTATATTCTTGTACATAGGGGCAGTATTTTAGTAGTTATATTCTTGTACATAGAAGCAGTATTATAGTAGTTATATTCTTGTACATAGGGGCAGTATTATAGTAGTTATATTCTTGTACATAGGAGCAGTATTATAGTAGTTATATTCTTGTACATAGGGGCAGTATTATAGTAGTTATATTCTTGTACATAGGGGCAGTATTATAGTAGTTATATTCTTGTACATAGGAGCAGTATTATAGTAGTTATATTCTTGTACATAGGAGCAGTATTATAGTAGTTATATTCTTGTACATAGGAGCGGTATTATAGTAGTTATATTCTTGTACATAGGAGCAGTATTATAGTAGTTATATTCTTGTACATAGGGGCAGTATTATAGTAGTTATATTCTTGTACATAGGAGCAGTATTATAGTAGTTATATTCTTGTACATAGGAGCAGTATTATAGTAGTTATATTCTTGTACATAGGGGCAGTATTATAGTAGTTATATTCTTGTACATAGGAGCAGTATTATAGTAGTTATATTCTTGTACATAGGGGCAGTATTATAGTAGTTATATTCTTGTACATAGGAGCAGTATTATAGTAGTTATATTCTTGTACATAGGGGCAGTATTATAGTAGTTATATTCTTGTACATAGGAGCAGTATTATAGTAGTTATATTCTTGTACATAGGAGCAGTATTATAGTAGTTATATTCTTGTACATAGGAGCAGTATTATAGTAGTTATATTCTTGTACATAGGAGCAGTATTATAGTAGTTATATTCTTGTACATAGGAGCAGTATTATAGTAGTTATATTCTTGTACATAGGAGCAGTATTATAGTAGTTATATTCTTGTACATAGGAGCAGTATTATAGTAGTTATATTCTTATACATAGGGGGCAGTATTATAGTAGTTATATTCCTGTACATAGGAGCAGTATTATAGTAGTTATATTCTTGTACATAGGGGACCGTATTATAGTAGTTATATTCTTGTACATAGGAGCAGTATTATAGTAGTTATATTCTTGTACATAGGAGCAGTATTATAGTAGTTATATTCTTGTACATAGGAGCAGTATTATAGTAGTTATATTCTTGTATATAGGGGCAGTATTATAGTAGTTATATTCTTGTACATAGGGGGAGTATTATAGTAGTTATATTCTTGTACATAGGAGCAGTATTATAGTAGTTATATTCCTGTACATAGGAGCAGTATTATAGTAGTTATATTCTTGTACATAGGAGCAGTATTATAGTAGTTATATTCCTGTACATAGGGGGCAGTATTATAGTAGTTATATTCTTGTACATAGGGGCAGTATTATAGTAGTTATATTCTTGTACATAGGAGCAGTATTATAGTAGTTATATTCTTGTACATAGGAGCAGTATTATAGTAGTTATATTCTTATACATAGGGGCAGTATTATAGTAGTTATATTCTTGTACATAGGGGCAGTATTATAGTAGTTATATTCCTGTACATAGGGACAGTATTATAGTAGTTATATTCTTGTACATAGGGGGCAGTATTATAGTAGTTATATTCTTGTACATAGGGGCAGTATTATAGTAGTTATATTCTTGTACATAGGAGCAGTATTATAGTAGTTATATTCTTGTACATAGGGGCAGTATTATAGTAGTTATATTCTTGTACATAGGAGCAGTATTATAGTAGTTATATTCTTGCACATAGGGGGCAGTATTATTGTTGTAATTTTCCTTCCATCCTCTTGGCAGCTAGGGTCACTATCCAGCAGGGGGTGACACTGAACACAGAAGAATGTTGTTCCCACATTAAAACTAAAATAAAGATGATCTGATTATTTTTAATCTCCAGATATTTTTGTTCAATTGATTATTTGATGTGACATATTCTTCTAATATCACCATATTTCTTTTTAATGCATTTTTTTATTAGCCCGTTCCGCCAGCTTTCGTCATGAAGATTGCAGTGATTGGACAGAGCCTGTTTGGAAAAGAAGTGTACAAGGAGCTATTAAAGGAGGGACACCAAGTGGTTGGAGTATTCACAATTCCTGATAAAGCAGGTGGCAAGCCAGATCCGCTAGGTATGTGCTTCATCGTCATCACTATCACCAGAGTTCTGCTTTTCTGTCTCTGAGCTCTTTTTATTTTTCAAAGCTAACATTATTATTTCTAACGGCCACCACTAGGGGGAGCTCACTGCATACTGATTCACTATATGTAAAGAGGTCCCTCTAGTGGTGACTGCAGGCATTTGAAAAATGTCACTATTTTAGTATACAGGTCCTTCTCAAAAAATTAGCATATAGTGTTAAGTTTCATTATTTACCATAATGTAATGATTACAATTAAACTTTCATATATTATAGATTCATTATCCACCAACTGAAATTTGTCCGGTCTTTTATTGTTTTAATACTGATGATTTTGGCCTACAACTCCTGAAAACCCAAAAAGCTGTCTCAATAAATTAGCATATCAAGAAAAGGTTCTCTAAACGACCTATTACCCTAATCTTCTGAATCAACTAATTAACTCTAAACACATGCAAAAGATACCTGAGGCTTTTAAAAACTCCCTGCCTGGTTCATTACTCAAAACCCCCATCATGGGTAAGACTAGCGACCTGACAGATGTCAAGAAGGCCATCATTGACACCCTCAAGCAAGAGGGTAAGACCCAGAAAGAAATTTCTCAACAAATAGGCTGTTCCCAGAGTGCTGTATCAAGGCACCTCAATGGTAAGTCTGTTGGAAGGAAACAATGTGGCAGAAAACGCTGTACAACGAGAAGAGGTGACCGGACCCTGAGGAAGATTGTGGAGAAGGACCGATTCCAGACCTTGGGGAACCTGAGGAAGCAGTGGACTGAGTCTGGTGTGGAAACATCCAGAGCCACCGTGCACAGGCGTGTGCAGGAAATGGGCTACAGGTGCCGCATTCCCCAGGTAAAGCCACTTTTGAACCATAAACAGCGGCAGAAGCGCCTGACCTGGGCTACAGAGAAGCAGCACTGGACTGTTGCTAAGTGGTCCCAAGTACTTTTTTCTGATGAAAGCAAATTTTGCATGTCATTCGGAAATCAAGGTGCCAGAGTCTGGAGGAAGACTGGGGAGAAGGAAATGCCAAAATGCCTGAAGTCCAGTGTCAAGTACCCACAGTCAGTGATGGTGTGGGGTGCCATGTCAGCTGCTGGTGTTGGTCCACTGTGTTTCATCAAGGGCAGGGTCAATGCAGCTAGCTATCAGGAGATTTTGGAGCACTTCATGCTTCCTGGCACCTGCTCACAGTGCCAAAACCACTGGTAAATGGTTTACTGACCATGGTATTACTGTGCTCAATTGGCCTGCCAACTCTCCTGACCTGAACCCCATAGAGAATCTGTGGGATATTGTGAAGAGAAAGTTGAGAGACGCAAGACCCAACACTCTGGATGAGCTTAAGGCCGCTATTGAAGCATCCTGGGCCTCCATAACATCTCAGCAGTGTCACAGGCTGATTGCCTCCATGCCACGCCGCATTGAAGCAGTCATTTCTGCCAAAGGATTCCCGACCAAGTATTGAGTGCATAACTGAACATTATTATTTGATGGTTTTTTTGTTTGGTATTAAAAAACACTTTTATTTGATTGGACGGTTGAAATATGCTAATTTATTGAGACAGGTTTTTTGGGTTATCAGGAGTTGTAGGCCAAAATCATCAGTATTAAAACAATAAAAGACCTGACAAATTTCAGTTGGTGGATAATGAATCTATAATATATGAAAGTTTAATTGTAATCATTACATTATGGTAAATAATTAAATTTAACACTATATGCTAATTTTTTGAGAAGGACCTGTATAGCTGTGTGGCTGCTATTCCTTTTCAGCGCTCATAGATGAAAGGTCTATGCACAAAGGTGTGAACCCTTTTCATTTTCTTTAACTTGATGTGGTAGAGCTTCCTCTTGAATTCCAGTTCTAATAAAACATCTTCTTGCTCCCGTAGGAGTAGAAGCAGAGAAAGATGGCGTTCCTGTTTTTAAATTCCCGCGCTGGCGAGTGAAGGGTCAGGCTTTGCCGGAGGTGGTGGAACAATACAAATCGGTGGAGGCTGAGCTGAATGTTCTTCCCTTCTGCTCTCAGTTCATCCCCATGGAAGTCATTGATGCTCCGAAACATGGATCCATCATCTACCATCCATCCATCCTGCCTCGTCATCGGGGGGCCTCCGCAATCAACTGGTCAGTATGGGGGCCGTATATGTTATATCCACATTGCACAGGTGAACATTCAGTGTGGAGTAAATGTAGATACTTTGCATCGCTCTCCTTGACTTATGTAACCTCTAGTCACATCCAGAGCTGCATCGAGATAATTTTTCTCTTGCAGGACGTTGATGCAGGGAGATAAGATAGGCGGCTTCACCGTGTTCTGGGCTGATGATGGGCTGGACACGGGCGACATTCTACTGCAGAAAGAGTGTGAGGTCCTGCCAGACGACACCGTCAACTCTATATACAACAGATTCCTCTTTCCTGAAGGCGTTAAAGGCATGGTCAGTGTAACATGTGGCCAGGATTTGAAAAACATGGCTTTTTTTTTCTCACAAATAGTGCCACACCTGTCCAATGGTTATATGTGGTATTGCAGCTTCTCTCCATACACATCAAGAGCTACAATACCAGGCACGACCACTAAGCCGGTGTGGCGCTGTTCCTAGAAGATTTTATGGATGCTAGAAACTCCACTATGGTCATGGTGGTCATTAACCCCATCAGCACCATTATTTTGATGCACAGACATGTAAAGACCCCACAGGTTATCTGCAAAAAGTCCACACTTGTTCTGATGTCTTGTGATACTTTGCAGATACCTAACTTTGCTTATCTGTACTGTAGTTCTAAATGTGATTGCAGCTTTGGATGTGACTGGAGTGTTATGTAACCTCGCATTGCTCTCTGTGAAACATCCTTGACATGAAATAGATCCAGAGACTACATTTTTTTTCTTAGGTTAGTAAATATTCATTTTGGCATAGTAAAGAGTAAATGTGATCGGGGTCACGGTCTCATGTTCAGCGGCCGAAAGGTGATTGTTACTCAGCATTTTCCATGCAGAAGACCAGAGGCATCCGGATTATCAGATATTCCACACCACTAATTCAGCACAAGAGAGCGCTGCTGAGGCCGGAGATCCGAGACTCCCAATCTAATGACCTTAAAGTGAATATGTCATCAGAAAATCACCAATTGTTTAAAACGGGTTTTGTGTTTTATTTTTAAGACAATTTTGGCGGTTTATTTTTTTCTTATATCACGATCTTTATAAAAAGAATAGAAAAATATTTAGAATTGAGAGTCCTCAGTGGTTGATACCTTTTAATGGCTAACTGAAAAGATGGTAACAAATTGCAGCTTACGAGACTACACAGGTCCCTTCATCAGGCAGAGAATAATACAAATTCTGAAGAATCACATATTTATGCACAACACAGCAGAGAACTGTCATTATGGGAGAGTGGTAAACAGTTGTGTCCATAAATATTGGAAAGTTCCATGAGGACTCTCAATTCTAAATATTTTTCTATCTACTGGCTAACACGGTACCAAGATATTTATCTTTCCTATATAAAAAAAATAGTAATCTTCCAATTTTCACACTGATCACTGGGATTTTTTGAGTCTCGTATATCTCTTCCTTTCTGGAACAGTTTTCAAAAGTTGTATTATCATCAGAGACAGGATAACAATGACTGATAACACAGGATCCACCATTCACAATAGGAGATATCACAGCTCACCTCCTCCTCCTGTACAATGACTGATAACACCTCTATATACAGTAGATAACACAGGATCCACCATTCACAATAGGTGATGTCACAGCTCACCTCCTCCTGTATAATTACTGATAACACCTCTATATACAGTAGATAACACAGGATCCCCCATTCACAATAGATGATGTCACAGCTCACCTCCTCCTCCTGTACAATGACTGATATCACTTCTATATACAGTAGATAACACAGGATCCACCATTCACAATAGGGGATGTCACAGCTCACCTCCTCCTGTACAATGACTGATAACACCTCTATATACAGTAGATAACACAGGATCCCCCATTCACAATAGATGATGTCACAGCTCACCTCCTCCTCCTGTACAATGACTGATATCACTTCTATATACAGTAGATAACACAGGATCCACCATTCACAATAGGGGATGTCACAGCTCACCTCCTCCTGTACAATGACTGATAACACCTCTATATACAGTAGATAACACAGGATCCACCATTCACAATAGGTGATGTCACAGCTCACCTCCTCCTCCTGTATAATTACTGATAACACCTCTATATACAGTAGATAACACAGGATCCACCATTCACAATAGGAGATGTCACAGCTCACCTCATCCTCCTGTATAATTACTGATAACACCTCTATATACAGTAGATAACACAGGATCCACCATTCACATTAGGGGATGTCACAGCTCACCTCCTCCTGTACAATGACTGATAACACCTCTACATACAATAGATAATACAGGATCCACCATTCACAATAGGTGATGTCACAGCTCACCTCCTCCTCCTGTACAATGATTGATAACACCTCTATATACAGTAAATAACAGGATCCACCATTCACATTAGGTGATGTCACAGCTCACCTCCTCCTGTACAATGACTGATAACACCTCTATATACAGCAGATAACACAGGATCCACCATTCACAATAGATGATGTCACAGCTCACCTCCTCCTCCTGTACAATCACTGATAGCACCTCTATATACAGTAGATAACACAGGATCCACCATTCACAATAGGGGATGTCACAGCTCACCTCCTCCTCCTCCTGTACAATGATTGATAACACCTCTATATACAGTAGATAACAGGATCCACCATTCACATTAGGTGATGTCACAGCTCACCTCCTCTTTTTGCTTCACAATGACATTTGCACACGCTCATTAGATGCTTCATTACAAAAGATAGGGTCGGGGTCTGTTCATTGCAACTAATGTACATGTGGATTTCCTAAGTTTAGTTTAGTTGCAGTGGTCGGTGTGAAAATTGCAATTTCTTTTTTTAAATTCTTTTTATTAACTTTAAGATAACAGGGTATAAATGCAATACAATTAGGCTAAGCATATAGCAAAAATCAAAACCCAAGAACCCTAACCCTCCCCAATCCCTCCCAGACCCTTCTGAAAATTGCAATTTCTATTTTAATTTTAAATAAAGTATGATATATGGGAAAAAAAACATTTAAAACAAAAATCTGATTTAAACAATAGATCATTATTTAATGACGCATTCCCTTTAAGGAAGCAGAAGGCCCAAAATGTGCGCAGAACAATAGTATTCCCAGCACTGGGATAACTGGATGCGACTGCAGCCTCGCTTGCCTCAGGTCTGTGACTGTTTGCTGTGAGAGGGGAGAGGGAGCAGCCGGGAGGAGACATCGGTCACTGATGAAGACTCCTGTGAGACGTTACTACCAGCGATGAGATTTTGTTCCTCTGCCGTCTGTCTTGCAGGTGGAGGCCGTGCGTCTGATTGCACACGGCTCGGCTCCGAGGATCCCACAACCCACTGAAGGGGCCACATATGACCCAATACAGAAGAAGGAAACTGCAAAGGTGACCTGACCTGTTCTACTGGTTCACTCTTACTCTGCTCCACCTCCGCGGGGCTTCACAGTAAGATGGCGTCACCCGCCAGGTACCGTCCAACCGCTGGAATAACCCGACTGCGCCGCAACGTCAATACTTCTATATAGTAAAAAGTTGCTGAGGTCTGATTAACGGTGCAGGACGTCTGACCATGGACATTCGGAGGTTGTGTTGTTGTTCAGCCCAAGCATGAAACGTTAGAGAATGTGGATTTTTGTAGTTAATGACTGAGTGGGTGATGAGGAATTATTGGGATGGTCGGCCCTTACTCAGGTTTCCTTTGTCCAAATCTGTAGATTAATTGGGATGAGTCGGCAGAAGCGATACACAACTTCATCAGAGGGAACGATAAGGTGCCGGGCGCCTGGACCGAGCTCAACGGCAGCGTAAGTGCAGAGTCTACAGCGCCATCTTATGGACACCACCGGTGCTGCAGAAAACATAGCAGTGATGAGCGGATCAATTCACAGGACCAGTGGCCACGTCAGTAGTCCACGGCCGCTAGATGGGAGCCCTGCGTGCCCCCTAACTGCTGGCATCCCGCTCGTCTTTAGATCAGTAGCCTGCCGCGACGTCATCATTGTGGGGTGACGCACACACGACATCCTGCCAGGCGACTACTGATCAGAACCGGAGCCAAGATGCCGGTGAATCGATTCTCTCACCTCCATTAGATAGTCAGATAATTTACTGATTTACTTATTTTTTCTGTTATCTAGAAATTGACTTTTTTCGGTTCATCCTTCACCCCCAATGGACCGAGCCCGGATGGAGAACCTCTGGAAATCCCTGGGGCGTCAAAGCCGGCTGTGGTCACCAAGAACGGGCTGGTGCTGTTTGGAAATGATGGGAAAACTGTAAGTGATGTGATAAAATCCCACCAATCTCATCGGGTGATTATAACATCCCGCACCATGGGTTCCAATAATCCAACTTTCCGCCATGTTGTGACCTGGGACATGTGGCGTATTGTGTGAGTGGGTCCCTCGGGGAATAGTGGGGACACCACAATATGGGGCCAGTCGGTTTCCATTGGCCGCGTGTCACAGGTTTATATTTACTCGCAGCTGATAGTGAAGAACCTTCAGTTTGAGGACGGGAAGATGATTCCGGCGTCTCAGTACTTTAAGTCATCGGACAACGCGTCCTTACAGCTGTCCGCGGAGGAGCAAGCCGTGGCGGATGAAATGCGGGTATGTGCGTCCCAGACCTCCCGCCATGACTGTCATCTAGGCCAGTCGGTAGTTTGGTAACCGTCTCTGTGCTTGTGTCCTAGGCCGCCTGGAAGCGCATCCTCACCAACGTCCCCCAGGTTGAAGACTCCACTGATTTCTTCAAGGCCGGAGCAGCATCTATGGACGTTGTCAGGTTAGATAACGACCATCAATAAGTAATTAATGGGAAAGCTACAGAACGTTGTATCTTAATAACCCTAGGATGGTTTAATTCTGGAGTTTACTGCTCACTGCCTGGTTACCGGCCACCTCTGCAGTCTTATCAGCGGAGGTCAGTTCCTACACAAGGAGTGCAGCAATTACAAGCTCTTTATAGAGCTTGTAGCCGCTGCTCTGAAGCTGAATGGATTGCTGGACTCTCTGTGCTCCTCCGATGTTACAGTGACAGGGCTACCTCTGTTTGCAGCAGTGGAGAGTGCAGTTTGGACCAGTTGGGCGGTGATGCCGCCGGCCTCCACTGCTGGTCATTCAGGAAGCCGGGCGATAGAGGAATGGTGACACGTTGGGAACATCTCTGTCTATCTCATGGGGACGGAGGGGTGTTTGGACTTTTACGGTGGGCTCCCATGTGCCCCTGATGACTGTCCCCTTTCTGTGCTCATGTCTCCAGGCTGGTGGAGGAGGTAAAGCTGAAGTGTAAGGGGCTGCAGCTGCAGAATGAAGACGTCTACATGGCCACCAAGTTTGAGGAGTTTGTGCAGATGCTCGTGAGGAGACTGAGAGGCGAAGACGCGGAGGACGAAATACTCATAGATTACGTAAGATGTGTATCAATGATCAGCGTGAAGTGTGCAGATATCGCCGTCCTCCATGTCTCTGGTCCAGGAAGCTGAGATACGTGGGGCTGTTTGTTGAGGTCTTCGCTTTATCTCTCCGTCTGCAGGTGGAGAAGGACGTTAATGATATGAAGATCAGGATTCCCCATCAGCTTTTCATCAATGGACAGTTTACAGACGCCGAAGGCGGGAAAACCTATGAGACGATTAACCCCACGGATGGAAATGTAAGAACCGAAATAATACGAGCGCGCTCACAGGCCAACATGGCAGATGGGGCGAATCGCTCCCCTGTGTTCATCCAATTCTCCTCTTTGTAGGCCATTTGCAAAGTGTCTCTGGCCCAGGTGTCAGACATCGATAAGGCTGTAGCCGCTGCCAAGGACGCCTTCGAAAAAGGCGAATGGGGAAAAATGAATCCAAGGGATCGAGGCCGCCTGATCTACAGGTGAGTTCCCTGTCTGGTTGGTGCCAGTGTCTTAGCAGTGTGAGATGGTGGTGGTAGCACTACACTGCATTATCCAGGCACCTACAGTGGGGCAAAAAAGTATTTAGTCAGTCAGCAATAGTGCAAGTTCCACCACTTAAAAAGATGAGAGGCGTCTGTAATTTACATCATAGGTAGACCTCAACTATGGGAGACAAACTGAGAAAAAAAAATCCTGAAAATCACATTGTCTGTTTTTTTATCATTTTATTTGCATATTATGGTGGAAAATAAGTATTTGGTCAGAAACAAAATTTCATCTCAATACTTTGTAATACATCCTTTGTTGGCAATGACAGAGATCAAACGTTTTCTTTAAGTCTTCACAAGGTTGCCACACACTGTTGTTGGTATGTTGGCCCATTCCTCCATGCAGATCTCCTCTAGAGCAGTGATGTTTTTGGCTTTTCGCTTGGCAACACGGACTTTCAACTCCCTCCAAAGGTTTTCTATAGGGTTGAGATCTGGAGACTGGCTAGGCCACTCCAGGACCTTGAAATGCTTCTTACGAAGCCACTCCTTCATTGCCCTGGCGGTGTGCTTTGGATCATTGTCATGTTGAAAGACCCAGCCACGTTTCATCTTCAATGCCCTTGCTGATGGAAGGAGGTTGGCACTCAAAATCTCACGATACATGCCCCATTCATTCTTTCATGTACCCGGATCAGTCGTCCTGGCCCCTTTGCAGAGAAACAGCCCCAAAGCATGATGTTTCCACCACCATGCTTTACAGTAGGTATGGTGTTTGATGGATGCAACTCAGTATTCTTTTTCCTCCAAATACGACAAGTTGTGTTTCTACCAAACAGTTCCAGTTTGGTTTCATCAGACCATAGGACATTCTCCCAAAACTCCTCTGGATCATCCAAATGCTCTCTAGCAAACTTCAGACGGGCCCGGACATGTACTGGCTTAAGCAGTGGGACACGTCTGGCACTGCAGGATCTGAGTCCATGGTGGCGTAGTGTGTTACTTATGGTAGGCCTTGTTACATTGGTCCCAGCTCTCTGCAGTTCATTCACTAGGTCCCCCCGCGTGGTTCTGGGATTTTTGCTCACCGTTCTTGTGATCATTCTGACCCCACGGGGTGGGATTTTGCGTGGAGCCCTAGATCAAGGGAGATTATCAGTGGTCTTGAATGTCTTCCATTTTCTAATTATTGCTCCCACTGTTGATTTCTTCACTCCAAGCTGGTTGGCTATTGCAGATTCAGTCTTCCCAGCCTGGTGCAGGGCTACAATTTTGTTTCTGGTGTCCTTTGACAGCTCTTTGGTCTTCACCATAGTGGAGTTTGGAGTCAGACTGTTTGAGGGTGTGCACAGGTGTCTTTTTATACTGATAACAAGTTTAAACAGGTGCCATTACTACAGGTAATGAGTGGAGGAAAGAGGAGACTCTTAAAGAAGAAGTTACAGGTCTGTGAGAGCCAGAAATCTTGATTGTTTGTTTCTGACCAAATACTTATTTTCCACCATAATATGCAAATAAAATGATAAAAAAACAGACAATGTGATTTTCTGGATTTTTTTTTCTCAGTTTGTCTCCCATAGTTGAGGTCTACCTATGATGTAAATTACAGACGCCTCTCATCTTTTTAAGTGGTGGAACTTGCACTATTGCTGACTGACTAAATACTTTTTTGCCCCACTGTATACACCAGCACTATATGTCAGACCCCCTATAGGACGTAGAGGAGTAAACCTGAAGGAGCCCCCGGCTCTTATCTCATGTGCCCTTTTTCTTGCCTTGCTCCAGGCTGGCAGACCTCATGGAGGAACATCAGGAGGAGCTGGCCACCATTGAGTCCATAGACTCTGGAGCAGTTTACACGTTGGCCTTAAAGACCCACGTGGGGATGTCCATACAGACCTTCCGATACTTCGCCGGCTGGTGCGATAAAATTCAGGTAATGGCAGATGTGTCTAAACGTTATTGCCCCCCAACAGGTGTTATTACGGCACAGTTACTTTATATCGGCGGTGCACGATCCGCGGGGTGATGCCGTCCTGCTGAGCAGAAACTAAGCTGCTGCCATTACTGCTGGTCTGCTAGGGGCCGGCCGCCGGAGCTCTGACATGAGTCCTGTCCTCTGGGGTTAAAGTACATTTTAGTTTTAGTGTCCCCTATTGTAAAAACAAATCACTGCACAGTGCTCCCCATTATTAATCATAACTACCTAGCAATGCACCATACATTTACAGCCGAGATCTGAGTTATCTCCGATCTCTGGCAGCCGGCTGTCAATGACATCCTTTGGGCTCCCTTCACCAATATCCATACATTTTCCGCTCCGGGTCGGCGCCATTAATGTACGGCACAGTGATGCGGACACAAAGCTTGACGTTGATAGTTGGACTTCATTGCAACAGCCGAGATTGGAGATAACTCAGATCTCAGCGCATTAGATCTCACTCGGATCATGTCCTCTGAGAACCAACAGATCCACCCATTGTTCACCCCTGTAGACGGCATAAAAAGCACAATAAAAAATGGCGCCATTGATTTTGTTTTTCATTCTCCCATAAGCTAAACTGGAGGTGGTAATAGAAATCAGACGTCAGGGAGGCAAAAATCCCCAAGGTGAGGGCCATTCAGGTAGTAAAGGGCACTCCACAATGTCCTGATGCCCAGCGTTGTGTAATGGTGAAGCCTTGACATCCGCGACCCGATGCCAGGCAGATCCGCAGAGCCAATATTAGGCAAACGGAGCAAATAATGGCAGAGCAATCTATGAGCGATGCACAATGTCACAGTTTGACCATAGAGGGCGCTCTTCTGTCCGCTTCCTGATATATAGTACAAATATCCATGTTTGTGTCTCACAGGGCTCCACCATCCCCATTAATCAAGCTCGACCAAATCGGAATTTGACCTTCACCAAGAGAGAGCCCATCGGGTAAGCGCGCCATGCCAAGCTGAATTACATGCCCATCCGCTAATACAATACAGGATCGTTACGGACTTCAACTCGATCAAAGGATTGACGGGCATCGGGCACCGGTGTATCAGCGACACAACTTTCTTGTACTAATCCCTACAGCCTGGAGAAGTGCAGGACAAGCTGAGAATTCTGGGAGATTCAAGCTCCGAAGTTGCAGAATAGGAACTGCAGCTCTGGAATATATTCCCTAAATAACCAAAATGTCTCCAGGGGGGAAGGAGAATGAAATCACCATAAATCATCCCCCATAACTGACCTTACGGCACACAGTGGGCACAATTATACCGACATGACACCGGATCTATGAGACGCTTTAATTTAAACGGGCAGTTCTGCTGTCAGGTTCCCGATTAAATATTGCCCGATATGTGCAAAGAATAAAATGTGAGAAAAATGAAAATAATGCAGAACAACTGGTAGTAACCTGCGATATTTCATGCAGAGTCTGTGGAATCGTCATCCCCTGGAACTATCCACTCATGATGCTGGCGTGGAAAGCAGCGGCTTGTCTAGCGGCAGGTAACACGGTGGTGCTGAAGCCGGCCCAGGTGAGTGATGGCAGAAACAGGTTGTGAAAGCATGCTGGGAGTGGTAGTTTCCAATAACAAGCAAAATAGTGAGTGCAGCTCTGGAGGATAATACAGGAGGTAACTCGGGACCAGTAATGTAATGTTTGTACACAGTGACTGCACCAGCAGAATAGTGAGTGCAGCTCTGGGGTATAATACAGGAGGTAACTCAGGATCAGTAATGTAATGTATGTACACAGTGACTGCACCAGCAGAATAGTGAGTGCAGCTCTGGAGTATAATACAGGATGTAACTCAGGATCAGTAATGTAATGTATGTACACAGTGACTGGACCAGCAGAATAGTGAGTGCAGCTCTGGAGTATAATACAGGATGTAACTCAGGATCAGTAATGTAATGTATGTACACAGTGACTGCACCAGCAGAATAGTGAGTGCAGCTCTGGGGTATAATACAGGAGGTAACTCAGGATCAGTAATGTAATGTATGTACACAGTGACTGCACCAGCAGAATAGTGAGTGCAGCTCTGGGGTATAATACAGGATGTAACTCAGGATCAGTAATGTAATGTATGTACACAGTGACTGCACCAGCAGAACAGTGAGTGCAGCTCTGGGGTATAATACAGGATGTAACTCAGGATCAGTAATGTAATGTATGTACACAGTGACTGCACCAGCAGAATAGTGAGTGCAGCTCTGGAGTATAATACAGGATGTAACTCAGGATCAGTAATGTAATGTATGTACACAGTGACTGCACCAGCAGAATAGTGAGTGCAGCTCTGGAGTATAATACAGGATGTAACTCAGGATCAGTAGCGAATTATTAACATTGGGCAATCTAAAGCAGCTGCTAAATTGTAATATATTTAAATTATAAATTTAAATTTTTACATTTAGATTTTTAAAAATGCATAATTGTCCTGCAGGTGACACCATTAACAGCTTTAAAATTTGCTGAATTAACAGTAAAGGCTGGATTTCCTAAAGGAGTGGTTAATATCCTTCCTGGAGCGGGTAAGTAAAGTAGCAAAGTTTGATACCTCTTTGGTAAATCTACACCACCTAAAAAAGCCCACTTCATATATGTTGGGATTCTCTTTCCAAGAAACATATTCACAAAATTACTATGTATTTTTCACCCAGGATCTCTTATTGGGCAACGTCTTTCTGATCACCCCGATGTCAGAAAAATAGGATTTACTGGATCGACACCTATAGGAAAGCAAATAATGAAAAGGTGATTTATAAAGGGCCTTCATATATCCATGTATATAAGATCAGTATTATAGGAGTTATATTCTTGTACATAGGAGCAGTATTATAGTAGTTATATTCTTGTACATAGGGGCAGTATTATAGTAGTTATATTCTTGTACATAGGGGGCAGTATTATAGTAGTTATATTTTTGTACATAGGGGCAGTATTATAGTAGTTATATTCTTGTACATGGGGGCAGTATTATAGTAGTTATATTCTTGTACATAGGAGCAGTATTATAGTAGTTATATTCTTGTACATGGGGGCAGTATTATAGTAGTTATATTCTTGTACATGGGGGCAGTATTATAGTAGTTATATTCTTGTACATAGGAGCAGTATTATAGTAGTTATATTCTTGTACATAGGAGCAGTATTATAGTAGTTATATTCTTGTACATAGGGGCAGTATTATAGTAGTTATATTCTTGCACATAGGGGGCAGTATTATAGTAGTTATATTCTTGTACATAGGGACAGTATTATAGTAGTTATATTCTTGTACATAGGAGCAGTATTATAGTAGTTATATTCTTGTACATAGGGGGCAGTATTATAGTAGTTATATTCTTGTATATAAGGAGCAGTATTATAGTAGTTATATTCTTGTACATAGGGGCAGTATTATAGTAGTTATATTCTTGTACACAGGAGCAGTATTATAGTAGTTATATTCTTGTACATAGGGGGCAGTATTATAGTAGTTATATTCTTGTACATAGGGGGCAGTATTATAGTAGTTATATTCTTGTACATAGAGGGCAGTATTATAGTAGTTATATTCTTGTACATAGGAGCAGTATTATAGTAGTTATATTCTTGTACATAGGGGCAGTATTATAGTAGTTATATTCTTGTACATAGGGGCAGTATTATAGTAGTTATATTCTTGTACATAGGGACAGTATTATAGTAGTTATATTCTTGTACATAGGGACAGTATTATAGTAGTTATATCCTTGTACAAAGGGGCAGTATTATAGTAGTTATATTCTTGTACATAGGGGGCAGTATTATAGTAGTTATATTCTTGTACATAGGGGGCAGTATTATAGTAGTTATATTCTTGTACATAGAGGGCAGTATTATAGTAGTTATATTCTTGTACATAGGAGCAGTATTATAGTAGTTATATTCTTGTACATAGGGGCAGTATTATAGTAGTTATATTCTTGTACATAGGGGCAGTATTATAGTAGTTATATTCTTGTACATAGGGACAGTATTATAGTAGTTATATTCTTGTACATAGGGACAGTATTATAGTAGTTATATCCTTGTACAAAGGGGCAGTATTATAGTAGTTATATTCTTGTACATAGGGGACAGTATTATAGTAGTGATTTTCTTGTATGGGGAAGTATTATAGTGATTATATTCCTGTGCATTTGCCTCTTTTTAGATTTTTACTTTGCTTTTTATTTCAGTTGTGCAGTGAGTAATGTAAAGAAAGTGTCTTTGGAGTTGGGTGGAAAATCACCTCTGATCATCTTTACAGACTGTGATTTGGATAAAGCAGTGCGGATGGTGAGCTTTATCTTTATTTTGTGCCTATTATTTGCCACCGTTGGACTTAGCTGCAGACAATTCTTGTGCACTTTCTTTATTGTTGTTTTTGTCTCTTGCATTTTTGATGTAACTTTGTAATACTACAGATATGATATATATTTATTATCTTTGTTCTGTCCTTCCAGGGGATGGGTGCAGTGTTCTTTAATAAAGGCGAGAACTGCATTGCTGCCGGGCGGTTGTTTGTGGAGGACTCGATTCATGACGAGTTTGTGAAGAGAGTGGTGGGTGTGCAAGTAGCATGAAGACCCCTGAGCCTGTATCTTCTGACCATAATCATTAATGAAGCCTCTTTCTAGGTGGACGAGGTAAAAAAGATGAAGATTGGGGACCCTCTGGATAGGTCCACAGACCACGGACCCCAGAACCACAAGGCCCACCTGGATAAACTAGTCGAGTATTGCCAAATCGGTGTAAAGGAGGAGGCCACCCTGGTGTATGGTGGAAAACAGGTCCCAAGACCAGGTGAGATCTGGGATCATCATCATGTGTAGCACTGAAGTCACTTCGGAACCACAGCACCACAAGTCCCAGCTTATCCTGACATTTTGTTAGAATGGGAACATGCTGAGGCTTTTAGTACTTGAACAGTCGTAAGCAGCATTCAGTTATAGGGTCATTGATCGGATTCATAGAGCGGGTCTGGATCTCCTGCCAGTGTGTGCACCAGGCAGCGGGGATCCAGCCAGGAGCGCCATGTGCAGCATTAATGGAGGAAGAGGAGAGAGTCACAGAGCAGCTGAGGACAGGACACAGGAGGCCTAAAGGCAGTGATCAGGATGAGGGTCAGGATTACAGGCGGGCAGGGTGGATATCAGAATTCTGCTCCCCGCGGGGTCCAGTCTTGTATGTTTTCTTCTATACAGAACTTCCTTCACATTTCATTTGTCCGTTCTCTATTGCTGATATGAATAAATCTCAATATTTTATATTTCAAGGCTTCTTCTTCGAGCCGACCATCTTTACCGACGTAGCAGATCACATGTTCATTGCTAAAGAAGAGTCGTTCGGTCCAGTGATGATCATCTCGAAGTTCACAGACGGGTAAGAAGTTATTGATAGGGAGCCCGCCCTGCAAGGAAACTGCAATAAGATGTGATATTCAATAAGCTGCAAACAGTGGCGCCCCCTAATGTAGAAACTGGAGTATTGCAGAACGCTAAATGTTCCACTGTACAAGTGATGGTAAATAAGCAGAGTCCGTTCAGGGGCTGAAAAGTCCCCCAGATAAAGTGAATGTGGAAATCCTCCCAGAACGCAGCGTGAAATGTTATTATTGCCAACATGATACATTCTTTTCTGGATCAGAATACAAACCAAATATGCATACCAAAAATGGCCAATTCTTAGTGCACAAGTATCAACATTGTATAATGCCCAAATATTACCGTAGTCCATATAGGAAAAACAAAAATGCCATTATACAGTGCCTAAATATAAGTGGTGTATACTACCAAATAACATCTTTATATAATACTCAAACGATAGGGCTATATAGTATCCAAATAATGCCATCAAATGGACAATTAATAGCGCCATATGCAGTGTAAGAAAGCCAGTGAACAATGAAGAATTAATAGCGCCATCTAGTGAACAAATATCACCAAAATGTCACATTAATAGCGCACAAGTAACAACATTGTAGAACGCCTGAATAAGTGTGCGAAAATATTACCACCAAAAATGTCCAATTAATAGCGCCATATAGTGCACAGATACCACTCTATGGTGCCTAAATATGTACAATATAACACCCAAATAACTCATCTAATGCCCAAACAATTGTGCTATATAGTGCCCAAATAAACGACCGACCATTACCTACAACACCCCGTTCCTCCATTAGAGGGCGCTGCCCTGTTCCTCCATTAGAGGGCGCTGCCCTGTTCCTCCGTTAGAGGGCGCTGCCCTGTTCCTCCGTTAGAGGGCGCTGCCCTGTTCCTCCATTAGAGGGCGCTGCCCTGTCCCTCCATTAGAGGGCGCTGCCACCTCTGTTCATGTTCGTGGACGGTTGTATTGATATTGATGTGTCCGCTTTCTTTCCCAGCGATGTTGATGGAGTCCTGAAGAGGGCGAATGACACGGAATTCGGTTTGGCATCTGGAGTGTTCACCAAAGACATCAGTAAGGCGCTGTACGTGAGCGACAAGCTGCAGGCCGGGACCGTCTTCATCAACACCTACAACAAAACTGACGTGGCTGCGCCATTCGGGGGCTTCAAGCAGTCCGGCTTTGGAAAGGATTTGGGTGAGGATCAATGTCGTCTTTTGTTATTCCTGGGAGAGCCGGGTGACTGCCACTATGGACGCCATCGCTTCTCTTCAGGAGGATTTGTATATGTTCGTTACCCTCCTCTCGCCTTATACTTATGAGGAGCTACTGCGCCCTGATATAAAATCTAACTTTGAATACTTTTTCGCCTGTAGGTGAAGAAGCGCTGAATGAATATTTAAAGACAAAAGCCGTCACTATCGAGTACTAGAAATATGACGTCATAGGGAATAGAACCATCCGGAAGCACGAAACAGCTGAAAATCTTTGCTCTTACCAAAGATTTTATTTAAAGGGAAACAGTGACTCCCCATTCTGGTTCATAGAGCTGGGGAGAGGGCCCCTTTAATTTCCAAGCCCTGATATCTGAAATGTATTGCTATATACAGTGATAATTAATGACATTATTACAGCTTTCCGAGGATCCTGAATGGCAGATCAGACTAGATCTCTGTCGATACGTCTGCTGCTCCAATATGGCTCCATATCACTGCATGACTGTCGTGGAGGCAATAACGGAGACTATTCTGGTCACTCAGCTTTCCGAGGAACAGACATGGATCAAAGTGACCCGAAAACTGTATATTTACTGGAGATTGTATGAAAATCTGTATATAGAATGACCCTTTATACTTTTGATTGCCGGATCCTCATCTCCGTCTGTCTAAATCAGTGTTTAATAATTGCTTAATAAAATTGTAAAAAATATAAAATCTTGTTCTTATTGAAATTTGCCAGAACTTGTTCACTTTGCTGGGATCGGACCACTGAATTTTCCCTGTAATGCTGAATGACATGAAGGATCCTTCTATTGAGAATATAAGTGCCCGACTTAGATGTCTGGCAGCGGTTTAGTCCTGGATTCCTATTAAAAACACATGCATGCTCAGAAAGAGTAAGCGTGCATGTGTATGTGGAGCCAGAGATGGTCATCAGCCAAATAAGTGTTGGGACTATGGAGCACGGTTGGGTCCTGTCCCAATTTGAGGTTGTTTTACAAACCAGAACCTCAGGGGCGGTACTTATGGAAATATAACAGGAGGGGAGTTAGTTATGCTAATTTGACACTGAAAGGGTGGGTTTATGCAAAGTTGCATCAAAAGGGATGTTTCTGACTGTCTTTTTTGGGACTGACCCTGGTAGGATGGGGATGACGTGTAGACTTCCAGCTGTGTCAGAACTCCTGAAAGGTTTATGTATGAGGGTAACTATGATTTTGTCCCTATGGCCTCGGATTTCTCGCCCTCACACACATGAAGTCACTCAGGACAACTGTTTTTATTGTAAATGGCATAATATTTCTCTATAAATACGAAGAATTTAATATTTTCCTTATAAATTAGCAGTTTCGGCTGAGATTTCCGTCGCTGGTGAGGAATATCACAAGATAAATAGTCCGCTTGGTGTCGTCGCCGGTAGAAAAGACAAATTCTTCTATTGTTCCTTTCATGTGCAAGTTTAGTAGCAAAAGAAAAAAGGAGAAAAAAAATCAAAAAATCATTTGCTATTAGTCCAGTCAGTCTCCCAGCTCCGACTCTGTGGCAGAAAGGAGCCAGACGAGCCGGAAACAGACGGCGAGGAATCCGGTGCCCAGCAGGTCGCCCAGGGCGGTGAGGTACGGGATGGAGAAGTTGTCGGGGTCCAGGGCTCTTCTCCACATGAAACGAACAATGAGGTCGGCGACGTATAACAGGATACAAACCTATAACATAAGAGATTGTGTACGTGAAACGCTCAGGTTTTTCACCTTTAAAGCCTTCATTCACTGACAGAAAGCAGAGATCCTGAAGACACCGAGGAACTGAAGCACAATTTTTCAAACACGCTAGGCCTCGGTTATCACAACTGTCTACACCAACCAGAGGTCAGCTTTCATTTTGTAAAAAGGCGTGATAAAGTGAAAGCTGCATTCTGATTGGTTGCTATGGGCAACACAGTTTTGATAAATTTGCTCCTGTGAATCAACGTTGATCTCTTCTGGTTTTATGTAAATAATTTACAATGCGACCATGGACCGAAGAGAACCTTATTTCTGGGTTCAGTCATGGTCAAATCACCTTCCTAATAATGGGTAAATCATCATGCTGGCCCATCGAAACCTCTGACTCCCACTACATGGCGAGACTTGGAGAAACGTATGAGACCCGCCCATAAACTGAGAATATCCTAAGAGACCCGCCATATACCAAGAACACCCCACAAGACCCGCCGTGTACCAAGAACACCCCACGAGACCCGCCGTATACCAAGAACATCCCACGAGACCCGCCGTATACCAAGAACATCCCACGAGACCCGCCGTATACCAAGAACATCCCTCAAGACCCGCCGTATACCAAGAACACCCTATAAGTTCTGCCCAAATACGGAGAACATCCCACAACACCTGCCGTATACCAAGAACACCCCACGAGACCCGTCGTATACCAAGAACACCCCATGAGACCCGCCGTACACCAAGAACACCCCACGAGACCTGCTATATACCAAGAACACCCCACGAGGCCCGCCGTATACCAAGAACACCCCATAAGAGATGGCCATGTACCAAGAAAACACCCCACGAGACCCACCGTATACCAAGAACACCCCACAAGAGATGGCCATGTACCAAGAACACCCCACGAGACCCGCCGTATACCAA
Organism: Ranitomeya variabilis; assembly: GCF_051348905.1. Classification (NCBI taxonomy): domain Eukaryota; kingdom Metazoa; phylum Chordata; class Amphibia; order Anura; family Dendrobatidae; genus Ranitomeya; species Ranitomeya variabilis. The sequence continues at coordinate 209,055,498 of NC_135239.1, read as the reverse complement.
GAACATCCCACGAGACCCGCCGTATACCAAGAACACCCTATAAGTCCTGCCCATATACGGAGAACATCCCACAACACCTGCCGTATACCAAGAACACCCCACGAAACCCGCCGTATACCAAGAACATCCCACGAGACCCACCGTATACCAAGAACATCCCACAACACCTGCCGTATACCAAGAACACCCCACGAGACCCGCCGTATACCAAGAACATCCCACAAGAGATGGCCATGTACCAAGAACACCCCACGAGACCCGCCGTATACCAAGAACATCCCACAACACCTGCCGTATACCAAGAACACCCCACGAGACCCGCCGTATACCAAGAACATCCCACAAGAGATGGCCATGTACCAAGAACACCCCACGAGACCCGCCGTATACCAAGAACATCCCACAACACCCGCCGTATACCGAGAACATCCCACGAGACCCGCCGTATACCAAGAACATCCCACAACACCTGCCGTATACCAAGAACACCCCACGAGACCCGCCGTATACCAAGAACATCCCACAAGAGATGGCCATGTACCAAGAACACCCTATAAGTCCTGCCCATATACCAAGACAACCCACGAGATCCACCGTATACCAAGAACACCCCATGAGACCCGCTGTATACTGAAAACGCCCCATGAGATCTTCCCATATACCGGAAATATCCTACAAGACCTGCAGTATACTGATAACACTCCACCAGACCTGCAGTATACTGATAACACTCCACCAGACCTGCAGCATAGCAGGAAGACCCCACAATCACACTTTGCCCCTTGTCACATTGCTTATTCTTGCCCATTTTTCCTGCTTCCAACACATGAACTTCAAGAACTGCACTTGCTGCCCGATATCTCCCACCTCTGACATGCGCCATTGTCACTAATTGTGATTATTGTTATTCATGTTTAATGTTATGGCTGATCGCTGTATAGGGTGCACATATTATAATTACCTGCTGATTGGGCACAATTTAAATATGCTAATTCCCCTTGTACTAAGGACCGCCTCCCTGTATAGTCCCGCCATTACCTGTAGGAGCGCTGCCACCAGGTAGAAGGTGATGAACAGTGCGGTGAGCGACGTGTGCCCTCCCTGCAGCAGGTGGATGGTGTACAGGAAGACCAGGTGTCCCGGCACCACCAGCAGGAATAACACCCTGGCTGATTTGGAATTAATACCTGTAAAAAGGCGAAGAGGAAAATGATAACTGGACCGAGACTGCAGAGTAGAATCTGCAAAACAATGCAAATCCAATACCCCGCCATGTCTTGGGGTGAAGCACAGATTTCGTATTCCCCTCAGAGCTCACAGTCGCCCCCTGCTGCATGATCCCCCGAGAGGAGTGGGGGGAACGGAAGTGTCGACTACTCTGAGCACATTTCTCCCCTGGCAGGTACTCGCCAGCTTCATACCTGAGGAGAAGAACGTCGTGCACGGATTGGGCCAGTGCTGTCTCATTTTATACGGTAAGACGCCGGGCATGCTCCAGAAATGGAGGAATGTGGAGATCCGACTTGCCTGAATCGCAACGAGATTTCCTGCGACTCCTGGGAATCACAAAGGGAAAAAAAGGTGAATAACACCGTAAAGTGAGGAGCAAAAATTACATAAAAAGGCAAAAACATTCTCCATATACCATTTATAACAGGTGTGAAAACCGCCATGCCCTCGAATTTTGGGTCTGTTACAGTCTTGTCTAAGATAAGTCCACCGATACTAGATAAGTAGCGGGAAGAAAAAATTAGAAATACAGAATAAAACCAGGACTTGCCCCCCAATTAATATGGCAAAATATAAATATATCATATTTTACAACTTAGCAAATTCCTATACTTAGTTATAATTCCAGTTATTTATATAAATTGCATTAATAACATATTAGCTATAGTTTATACCCCTCCTATAATTACATGCAGATTATTTATACCCCTCCTACACCACATTTAAAGGGGAAACACTGAGTATCCCCCTGTCAGCAGCTAACTGAGGAGAAGGGGGTCTTTGCTGCTGTGAGCCCCACAATACACTGATACCAGCTGTAGTCACAGCAGTTTTCAACAGCTACTTGGGATCCTGAGGGTCCAGATTGGAGGAGCTCTTGGCCTAACTAGTAGAGGGTGCTCCCCAACAAGGGACATCACCCGCCTGCAGCGGTTCTGGTGTGATTCTGCAGGATGACCCTGAAGACGTCTCCACCTGTTTCCATTACCTGCTAATAGACATGGCCACAATAACCGGCTGCCAACCAGACTTTAAAACTTCAGCAATGGACGGGCTCTGCTTGGCGATGGCCACCCACAGTGGGATCAGGATGATGAAAAAGGCACAGATCAGAGGAGAGAGGTACTGGACGTCTAGTTGGGGCACAAGAGACCTCACGGTTACACCGCACGTCCGAGCTCGGCTCAATGTCCTCGTCTACCTGAAGTCTCCTACCTATGTAGCTGAACAAGGTGCTGCTGATCCCTGCGAGCAGTGACAGAGTGATCAGGTCCCCCAGGCTGGCCGCGATGGGAGTAGCTACGTTGTCAGGGTTAATTCCCAGCTTCCGAGATGCAATGATGACCCCAACCATCACCAGACCTGAAAGGACAAAAGGGCAAAGTGAAGTGACATGGAGCCAACGGTGATCGTGAAGGAGGAGATCACTGGTCTTACCCAAAGACAGGGCAGCGATGAATGCGGTGGTCACGCTGCTGGCGCAGAGGACGGCGGCCTGGTCTAGTTCTACATAACCTTTAGACAGTGCGCCCAAGATAACAGCAGCAACAGCGGCCAATAAACCAACGACTGTGGCCTGAACCTGGAATACAACCATATTGTATGAGGTCTTGTACACGCGGCTATTACTTCTCCATGGTCTCATGTTCTGGCGCACTACAGGTTTGTGATAGGGGCTATAGGCATATAGATCCTTAGAGCTTTACAATAAGCAAACGCCATTTTTACCAAAATGCCCCTTTACGTTAGTTCTCCTGAATTCAGCTCAACAGTTTATATGGAAAGAAGTGGATAAGCAGCTGCCCAAAATTCTGGCACCCCTTATCTTGGGAGAAATAAAGGAGGGAATCGTGGATCATGTGATCCCTGCCTTTACTGTAGACAATATAGCCAATATTCATGATAATGGTCACCCGTCACCCTTAAAGGGGTTATATCACCTGACACCTGAAATCAACATGTATCTTGACTTTTATATGAGAACAGTCCAGGTTCTCTCTCCAGGATGATAGAGTGACACAGGTTAGGGTTAGGGTTAAATGTAAGGCCCAGGAGAGGCAGGAGTCTGTGCTCTGTGCAGCAGCACGCCGCATGGCACAGGCAGCACTCAGACTCCAGCCCGCTGGGAGCAATGAGGTGAGCACGGCTTGTTTTCTCTTTTACTTGTTTATAACCCATCCTTAGCATTTATACTTTAAACAACACCTTTAGGTGGCTATAGTTATTATCAAAACATTTAACGCATGAAGGTGAATAGATGAACCTGAATTAAAGCCAGATTGCTGACGGCCATCTTCCATCGCTCATTGGGGTCATCCAACTGTCCAGTATTTGCCTGTGAACAGGAAAAGGTGAGTGAGGTTTTGAGACACCAGCTGGAAAGACGCCATTGTGTGACTTATGCAAAAGGCTTACAGCGGTGGAGAGCCGAGAGGCCAGAGTCATCTCCAAGTTGCCCTTGAGACCCACCAATGCTGGAACCAGAATGAAGACCTCGGTGATGGTCCGAAAGACAACCCAATGCTGGAAGAGAGGAGGTAATACCATGAGAGTAGTACGGTCATAGACGAGTAATATGGCTTCTTCATTCAGCTTCCACCAAGGACGATTTTGCCCCTTGTGATGAAGGAACTGGTTAAAAACATTTTCACCAATGAAATTGCCACAATTGTTCCTAGTCATAAAGAAGGTGGACGCTGTAGATCAGCAACAGTAGAAAAGAACCCAACATTAACCATAAGCCCAACATTGCTTCCACCTATATGTTACATTAAGACCAGCTGAGCCGGAAGCGCCGACCTTCATGTCACAAGATGGGAGAGACCCACAGGCAAAACTATAAACTTCTGCTTCTTCACTATGAGACTCATCATTCCAGTTCCCGTATATTTCCTGATGGATAGAAGACGCCATGTACAGTCCACACGGACAAGAATGCTCTCTCCTTCCATGCATCATACACAACCATCATCGTCCCTGTAATGAAACCTTTGTAATTCTATCATCGTGATTCACATATGAACTTGGCATTTAATCGAATAATTGGAATTATTCGCAAAAATATCATCACTTCAGAAAACTTTCTTCCACCCTTCCATCTGCATTGCGGCCTAAGCTTTTTAGAGGCAAAACATCTGGAGATACGATGGATCTGTAAACAGGACAAACATCAATGGCGCTTGATGGACCTCATTGGCTTAGAAAGGGGTCCGTAAAGTCTGCCAATATGTTTTGCGGGTGTCCCATAAACAACATTTATCCCTTCCCTATAGGATAGATGATTAATGTATGATCACCAGGGGTATGACCTTCCTAGAACCCTACGAACCCAATTATAACTCAATGGGGTCCGACAGGTGTCAATGGTGGCCATCGTGTAGGGATCAGACTCTGTCCTTTGGTTTCCATTCATAATAGAAACCTTAACCGTAATATGAACAGAGTCTTAAGAAATCCGCGCCATCAGGGTCATCACCCAGCTTTACTAACCCTGAACGTCCAGTTAGCAGCCTAATTACGCACTAGATATGTGGGGGATGTACATTATTTCTCTATATGAGCTCAGATGAAAAGTCACTGACTCTTTAAACTAAGACAGACCCCAATCCATCCTTGTATAAATCGTATACTAATCCTGAAATACGGCCATGTGCAAACAAGGGGCAGTAACTATATACTGCACACTATAAAGTAGAGACTTGCCTTGTTGGGGTAATTTGGCCTATCCAGGATCTTTCCACGATGCTATAAACAATAGGTGATCATTCACACACCTGGCTGCTATCTGGGCAACAGGTTATACAAAGGAAGCTTCAAAATTATTCATGTGGATCATTCGACAATACGCACTTGGAAGATATCCATCAGTAGGCCAGCGGACACCATGGCCAGCCCAGACATCAGGAAGGGCAACAGCACTTGGGCGGCAATGGAGAAAACCGTCTCAGGAAAAAACCCATGTGGTGACCGTGACAGCTTGCATCGAAATCCCCTCAACTTCTTTCCCTGGTAGCAGAACTCCAATTCCAAATGAGTAACCACCATTTCTTTGCTTTGCGGCAACGTTTGCAAAAAAATGTGGAGAATCGAGGAGGCTCCAGGATCTTCCAGAGAGATGAGAAAAACTTGCATCCATTGACTTACATCGAAAGGGAAAAAATGTAAAAAGTTTAGCAAAAAGTTTTCAAAAAGTTTAGGTTTGTTGGAGGCTTCCAGAATTTATCTTAACCCATAATTCGTCCAAGAAGTCACAGGATAGTAGAGTCCGTGAGTTTATCTTGGACGATCTGCATGGTCCGGTCTTGGGAATGTGTCGGGACGTCTTGTAGATGCAAACTAAAAAGTCTTAGAATTTCCTCTAGAGAAATGAATCTTAGTCAATGATGGTCAAAAGTGAAGTCTGAAGATTCTCCTGCGACCTTGAACTATAAATTTCAAAACTGTTAAAAAGTAAAAAGACAAACTGTCCAGCTGCGAGTGCGACAAGTCCTGGAGCAATGACAGTATTAACAATGAACCGTGTGGTTATCACTGATAGTGTACATGTGCCGTGGGCCTGACCTATACGTCGGCAGTCTCTCTCCGACACAAGGCCCCGTCACGTAGCGATCATCTCGCTCCACGCCTTCTGTCTATCAGTGGGATGTCAGCGCCGTTTTCTCCTTCAGCTACAGAGAAAAAGAAACTTTTTCTAAGAATGCAAGAATGCAAAAGAGTGAAGAAAATGTGTAACTCGCGCTCTCCTGTGCTGGATTGGAAACATCGGGGGGTAATGGGAAAAGTTTCCGAGCGGTATTTGCGAACTGTGTTCCTTAGGAGCAGCCAATCAAAAGCCAAAGACTCCTATAATCCGTCATTGCTCTTTCACTAGTTTATGAGAACCGAGATAAAGATCCTGAATATGAGACTTTCTCCAAGGTAGAACAGAGATTAAATGTAATGGAGCAAGTTCATGAAAAAACACAGATCAAACCTGATACTAAAAACACGGACACTAACAACAAGACAAGTATAAAAAATACACTGGAATGTTGGTTTGGAGAACAAAAAAGTTAACAGAAAAATAATAATAATACTACTGCCTCTATATACAAGAATATAACTACTATAATACTGCTCCTATATACAAGAATATAACTGCTATAATACTGCTCCTATATACAAGAATATAACTACTATAATACTGCCCCCCTATGTACAAGAATATAACTACTATAATACTGCTCCTATGTACAAGAATATAACTACTATAATACTGCCTCTATATACAAGAATATAACTACTATAATACTGCTCCTATATACAAGAATATAACTGCTATAATACTGCTCCTATATACAAGAATATAACTACTATAATACTGCTCCTATATACAAGAATATAACTACTATAATACTGCCCCTATGTACAAGAATATAACTACTATAATACTGCCTCTATATACAAGAATATAACTACTATAATACTGCTCCTATATACAAGAATATAACTGCTATAATACTGCTCCTATATACAAGAATATAACTACTATAATACTGCCCCCCTATGTACAAGAATATAACTACTATAATACTGCCCCTATGTACAAGAATATAACTACTATAATACTGCCTCTATATACAAGAATATAACTACTATAATACTGCTCCTATATACAAGAATATAACTGCTATAATACTGCTCCTATGTACAAGAATATAACTACTATAATACTGCTCCTATGTACAAGAATATAACTACTATAATACTGCTCCTATGTACAAAAATATAACTACTATAATACTGCCCCTATATACAAGAATATAACTACTATAATACTGCCCCTATGTACAAGAATATAACTACTATAATACTGCTCCTATGTACAAGAATATAACTACTATAATACTGCTCCTATGTATAAGAATATAACTACTATAATACTGCCCCCATGTACAAGAATATAACTACTATAATACCGCTCCTATGTACAAGAATATAACTACTATAATACTGCCCCCTATGTACAAGAATATAACTACTATAATACTGCCCCCTATGTACAAGAATGTAACTACTATAATACTGCTCCTATGTACAAGAAAATAACTACTATAATACTGCTCCTTTGTACACGAATATAACTACTATAATACTGCTCCTATGTATAAGAATATAACTACTATAATACTGCCCCTATGTACAAGAATGTAACTACTATAATACTGCCCCTATGTACAAGAATATAACTACTATAATACTGCTCTTATGTACAAGAATATAACTACTATAATACTGCCCCTATGTACAAGAATATAACTACTATAATACTGCTCCTATGTATAAGAATATAACTACTATAATACTGTGTCTATGTACAAGAATATGACTACTATAATACCGCCCCAATCTAGATGAATATAACTGCTATAATACTGCTCCTATGTACAAGAATATAACTACTATAATACTGTGTCTATGTACAAGAATATAACTACTATAATACTGCTCCTTTGTACATGAATATAACTACTATAATACTGGTCCTATGTACAAGAATATGACTACTATAATACCGCCCCTATGTACAAGAATATAACTAATATAATACTGCCCCTATGTACAAGAATATAACTACTATAATACTGCCCCTATGTACAAGAATATAACTAATATAATACTGCTCCTTTGTACAAGAATATAACTACTATAATACTGGTCCTATGTACAAGAATATGACTACTATAATACTGCTCCTATGTACAAGAATATAACTACTATAATACTGCTCCTATGTACAAGAATATAACTACTATAATACTGCCCCCCTATGTACAAGAATATAACTAATATAATACTGCTCCTTTGTACAAGAATATAACTACTATAATACTGGTCCTATGTACAAGAATATAACTACTATAATACTGGTCCTATGTACAAGAATATAACTGCTATAATACTGCTCCTATGTACAAGAATATAACTACTATAATACTGCCCCCTATGTACAAGAATATAACTACTATAATACTGCCCCTATGTACAAGAATATAACTACTATAATGCTGCTCCTATGTACAAGAATATAACTACTATATTACTACACCTATGTACAAGGATATAACTACTATAATACTGCTCCTATGTACAAGAATATAACTACTATAATGCTGCTCATATGTACAAGAATATAACTACTATAATGCTGCTCATATGTACAAGAATATAACTACTATAATACTGCTCCTATGTGCAAGACTATAACTACTATAATACTGCTCCTATGTATAAGAATATAAGAATATAAATACTATAATACCGCCCCTATGTACAAAAATATAACTACTATAATGCTGCTCCTACGTACAAGAATATAACTACTATAATACTGCTCCTATGTACAAGAATATAATTACTATAATACTGTCCCTATGTACAAGAATATAACTACTATAATACTGCTCCTATGTACAAGAATATAACTACTATAATACTGCTCCTATGTATATAAATACTATAACACTGCTCCCATATAGAAGAGTATAACTACCGGTACTATAACACTGCCCCTATATACAAGAATATAACTACTATAATACTGCCCCTATATACAAGAATATAACTAGTATAATGCTGCTCCTATGTACAAGAATATAACTACTATATTACTGCCCCCTATGTACAAGAATATAACTACTATAATACTGTCCCTATGTACAAGAATATAACTACTATAATACTGCCCCTATGTACAAGAATATAACTACTATAATACTGCCCCCTATGTACTAGAATATAACTACTATAATACTGCCCCTATATACAAGAATATAACTACTATAATACTGCCCCTATGTACAAGAATATAACTACTATAATACTGCCCCTATGTGCAAGGATATAACTACTATAATACTGCTCCCTATACACAGGAATATAAATAATACTGCCCGCTATGTACACAGTGACTGCACCAGCAGAATAGTGAGTGCAGCTCTGGGGTATTATACAGGGTAAGTCATGTAATATACAGTATGTTCTCAGTTACTTCATCAATAAAACCTTCCATCATTTTCAGTGATTACAATGTGAGGACAGGCAGTCTTCGCACTGCATTCATCTCTAAGGGCTCATGCCCACTTGCGATGAAATCGGACGAATTCAATCCGATAAAAAAAAAAAATCGGACTGAATTCTGACCAATGTTAATCTATGCTCATCTGCGTTTTTTTCCAGCTCGGATCGCATCATGATCGGGCTGGAAAAAAAAATCACAGCATGCTGCGAATGTAATCAGAAAATGGATCGCATCCTGCAACAGAAGTCAATGGGTGTGATAAAAATAAAAAAAATAAAAATCGCACAGCACTCGCACTTTGAAAAGCCGGCATTTCATATGTGGCTAATGTAAAAAACACAGACAGGTTATAATATAAAAGATAGACTACATATATATACACACAGAGTAGGTATATAAGTCAGTGACACACACATTATATATATATATATATATATATATATATATATATATATATATATATATATATATATATATATACATACATACATACATATACACACAGTACAGACAAAAAGTCTGGACACACCTTCTCATTTAAAGATTTTTCTGTATTTTCATGACTATGAAAATTGTACATTCACACTGAAGGCATCAAAACTATGAATTAACACATGTGGGATTATATACTTAACAAAAAAGTGTGAAACAACTGAAATTATGTCTTATATTCTAGGTTCTTCAAAGTAGCCACCTTTTGGTTTGATGACTGCTTTGCACACTCTTGGCATTCTCTTGATGAGCTTCAAGAGGTAGTCACCGGGAATGGTTCTCACGTCACAGGTGTGCCCTGTCAGGTTTAATAAGTGGGATTTCTTGCCTTATAAATGGGGTTGGGACCATCAGTTGTGTTGTGCAGAAGTCTGGTGGATACACAGCTGATAGTCCTACTGAATAGACTGTTAGAATTTGTAATATGGCAAGAAAAAAGCAGCTAAGTAAATAAAAACGAGTGGCCATCATTACTTTAAGAAATTAAGGTCAGTCAGTCCGAAAAATTGGGCAAACTTTGAAAGTGTCCCCAAGTGCAGTGGCAAAAACCATCAAGCGCTACAAAGAAACTGGCTCACATGAGGACCGCCCCAGGAAAGGAAGACCAAGAGTCACCTCTGCTTCTGAGGATAAGTTTATCCGAGTCACCAGCCTCAGAAATCGCAGGTTAACAGCTCAGATTAGAGACCAGGTCAATGCCACACAGAGTTCTAGCAGCAGACACATCTCTACTGCAACTGTTAAGAGGAGACTTTGTGCAGCAGGCCTTCATGGTAAAATAGCTGCTAGGAAACCACTGCTACGGACAGGCAACAAGCAGAAGAGACTTGTTTGGGCTAAAGAATACCAGGAATGGACATTAGACCAGTGGAAATCTGTGCTTTGGTCTGATGAGTCCAAATTTGAGATCTTTGGTTCCAACCACCGTGTCTTTGTGCGACGCAGAAGAGGTGAACGGATGGACTCTACATGCCTGGTTCCCACTGTGAAGCATGGAGGAGGAGGTGCGATGGTGTGGGGGTGCTTTGCTGGTGACACGGTTGGGGATTTATTCAAAATTGAAGGCATACTGAACCAGCATGGCTACCACAGCATCTTGCAGCGGCATGCTATTCCATCCGGTTTGCGTTTAGTTGGACCATCATTTATTTTTCAACAGGACAATGACCCCAAACACACCTCCAGGCTGTGTAAGGGCTATTTGACCAAGAAGGAGAGCGATGGGGTGCTACACCAGATGACCTGGCCTCCACAGTCACCAGACCTGAACCCAACCGAGATGGTTTGGGGTGAGCTGGACCGCAGAGTGAAGGCAAAAGGGCCAACAAGTGCTAAGCATCTCTGGGAACTCCTTCAAGATTGTTGGAAGACCATTCCCGGTGACTACCTCTGGAAGCTCATCAAAAGAATGCCAAGAGTGTGCAAAGCAGTCATCAAAGCAAAAGATGGCTACTTTGAAGAACCTAGAATATAAGACATAATTTCAGTTGTTTCGCACTTTTTTTGTTAAGTATATAATTCCACATGTGTTAATTCATAGTTTTGATGCCTTCAGTGTGAATGTACAATTTTCATAGTCATGAAAATACAGAAAAATCGTTAAATGAGAAGTACTGTATATATATATATATATATATATATATATATATATATATATATATATATATATTCATGAATGTTTCGTTTTAAAATGATGTGTAAATTTCTTAAAGAATTTTTCTATGTATGTGCTCATTCTAAAATCGCACTGTATTCAGATGTAAATCGGATGCTAGGTGTGAAAAATCGGATTGTACTCGCACAAAAAACGCATGACACTCGCATGATAATTGCATTGCACTCGTCTGAGTCTCCTGCATCAATATTGGACTGATTTTTGAATCGCTAGTGTGTCTCCAGCCTAACACTCGGTGACTGTGGCGTTACTTGGTGCTGGGGTCTGGGCGCTCGCAGTACAGTGGCTCAGCAGAGGCGACTACACACTACCTCCAGACCGCTGACATGGTGTAGATATTGCAGGTGAACAATTTACAATAGTTTGCACAGTTTCTGAATCCTCCATTGCTTCCACTGATGATAAAGCCGATGCTTTCATTGCTCCCTGTGAATGGTCCCCAGTGCACTTGTTGCACCAGTTCACCGTTACTTTACTGACTGCAGGTTTGTAAATCGATTTTCGGGCCGTGTGGGATTTTGCATCGCTCCCTCATTCTCTCCACAGGTCTGTATCGTGCAGACGGTTATTTCTTGCCTCCTTACGCTTGTTTTCCAGTATATCCCGCCATGTGTCGGCCTCGCTAAGCTGACAAGTCAGTGGCATGAGCACACGCTGTCCGCCGAGTCCTTATCTGATACCGGAGGGCAGGGTGACCCGCTCTCAGTGCCAAACAGAATTAAAGGCAACCGGACATAAAATTCACGTCAGCCGGGGCTCAAGTCACATCAACCCCCGTCCGCTCCTCAGACCGGTACCCTGCAATGCTGCTACAAAGTATTCACACCCCCATGTCTTATCGGGAAATACAGGGCCTGAGAATTTCCTGGCTTCATCCCCCGATTGCGTCTGGTTTGAGATTTCAACCTGAAACTGGGGCAGCTGTGGGGGCAAAGGAAATGGAGAGAACCCAAAAATGCAGAGGACTGAATACATTTGGGGTCCAAGATCTTAAAATGTTTGGGGTCTGGATTAATTTCAGGGTCTGAAGTATTAATAAGGTTCACATTGCATTTTACGGTATGGTCTGGATTCATTTTGGGGTCTGGTGTCTCAATTTAGGGGTCTGAATTCCTTTTAGGGTATGGTCTGGGGTTTGGATCAATCTTGGAGGTCGGTGGTCTCAATTTTGGGGTCCAGAGTACTAATTTAGAGGTCTGGATTAATTTTGCAGACTAGTCTGATTTTATGGAATGGTCTGGAATCTGGTCCTATTCTGGGGTCTCCATTTAGGTGTCTGAATTTATTTTGGCGATTGCACTAAAGTTCAAATATATTTTAGGGTCTGTTCTGAGATAATTTGGGGGTCTGGGATAGACCAGGAGGAGACGTTTCTCACGACTCCCCTCAGGATGTATACGTCATGTATACAGGGTGAGATTGTGGATGGGGAGAGGTACTGGGGGGTCGGCAGGCTGCACTTTTGTACCAGGACCCACGAGCCTTGGTCCAAGCCTCTGGCAGCCGGTAAAACCCATAGAAATACAACAAAATCTCTAGAATTGGCAAAATTGCTAAAAAACAAACACAAGAGCAGATGGAGATGAGAGTCAAAGCTTTTCCATCCGTGTTTCTCCTACCTGCACGATATCCAGCACCATGCCCGCCATCACCATGCCCAGCCCCGCCAGCAGGTATGGGAATAACACCTGCAGGGCGATGGAGATAGAAGACTCATCTCCCGGCCTGGGCATAGGAGCCTTCTTCTCTGGTGGTGGGCGCTTTTCTGGAATGAGTGGCACCTCTTCTTCCACGATCTCCCTGTGGACGCCTCGGTTCTCATTCTGTTTGCTTTTGTTCTTTGCTCTGTGTTTGGAGCGCTCTCCATTCCTGGCACGACCCTCCTTCCTCCTCTGTCGGGTCTCTTCACCCTTCATGGTGACCGGTCACTCTGCAGAGATAGTAATGATTATTTACTTTGTTGATAAAAAAAAAAAAATCAATGAAATTAACTTCGACGATTTTTTTTTTTTAATTGCAGTACCGGTTATGACCACTGAGTGATGGTGCAGAGCAAATTAATGTCATTATGATTGGGCAGTAACTTGTATATAGAATTATTTAAGTATCTGGGAAGAAATCAGGGGGTGACTGGATGTAAAAAGCTGGTGCTTCACCCTTCTTGCCAACCAGTAAAGAGTGAAAGCATTTAGAGGGTGAACATGAAAACCCAATAGACCCAACCAGCACCCGTCCCAGTCCTCTGCGGACACCAGCAGCCCCCACACCAGTGCCCCAGATCAAGTCAGTATCCAGTTCCAAAGTGGCTTCCAATGACCTCAGATGATATAAATACATCTGCACCTGTCTGAAAGCCGGCGCCCTGTAGTGTCCTCCGACCGGCCCGGACCCCTCCACATGGAAAAACCTGCAGGGACTGGGGCACAATGACTTACCGGCCCCATACAGATCGGAAGGAATATTACATGTGCATCTGCCATGACTGCATACACTCTAAATGTATGGGTTCATTTACGGGCTCTACACCTGTAAGATCTCAGCTTGCTGCCAGGGAATGAAAACATTCTTGTTTACAAACATTAGAACCTTCTCCCAGATTAGGGTTTGTTACTGTTGTAACCAGTGTAATGAGGCAAACAGTCTGATATGGCGTCTCCTGCACCGACACATTGTAACAAACCATCAGGACAGAGGTTTGTGCTCACAGAAGATTGTAAAGACTGCATACAACTGTAACAAAGCTTCAGCTGTGGAAGTATCAGGTCCTGCTCCTATCGATCGGCTGAATCCATTAACGCTTTATGTGTTGGAATCACAATATACAAACCCGATATTTGGCTACAAATCAGGGGCAGAAATCCCTCCATTTTCATCTGTGGATCGGCTCCAGGATCGGCCTCCTTCTGTGGGGTAAATCCACCAGTGTTTCTTGGTGAAAAGTTTCTGCCGCGTGTGAAAGGAGGAGCAGAAATCTCATTCTGGGAAATAAATTTCAAGGGATTTCTGCCAGGAATCTGAGTCCAGTCTGAATTTAGACTGCAACATGTGAACATGAATGACAGCAAGCAGAGATCCTGAAAAGTGATGACGAGAATACACAGATTAGGAGGTGCGGAGGATACTGGGGTGCGGCTGTGGGCACAGGGGCAGCTCCTCTCCCCCAGGCTGTGGGCACAGGGGCAGCTCCTCTCCCCCAGGCTGTGAGCACAGGGGCAGCTCCTCTCCCCCAGGCTGTGGGCACAGGGGCAGCTCCTCTCCCCTAGGCTGTGGGCACAGGGGCAGCTCCTCTCCCCTAGGTTGTGGGCACAGGGGCAGCTCTTCTCCGCCAGGCTGTGGGCACAGGAGCAGCTCCTCTCCCCCAGGCTGTGGGCACAGGGGCAGCTCCTCTCCGCCAGGCTGTGGGCACAGGGGCAGCTCCTCCCCGCCAGGCTGTGGGCACAGGGGCAGCTCCTCCCCGCCAGGCTGTGGGCACAGCGGCAGCTCCTCTCCGCCAGGCTGCGGGAACAGGGGCAGCTCCCCTCCGCCAGGCTGTGGGCACAGGGGCAGCTCCCCTCCGCCAGGCTGTGGGCACAGGAGCAGCTCCTCTCCCCCAGGCTGTGGGCACAGGAGCAGCTCCTCTCCGCCAGGCTGCCGGCACAGGGGCAGCTCCTCTCCCCCAGGCTGCGGGCACAGGGGCAGCTCCTCTCCCCCAGGCTGCGGGCACAGGGGCAGCTCCTCTCCGCCAGGCTGCGGGCACAGGGGCAGCTCCTCTCCGCCAGGCTGCGGGCACAGGAGCAGCTCCTCTCCCCCAGGCTGCGGGCACAGGAGCAGCTCCTCTCCCCCAGGCTGTGGGCACAGGGGCAGCTCCTCTCCCCCAGGCTGTGGGCACAGGGGCAGCTCCTCTCCGCCAGGCTGTGGGCACAGGGGCAGCTCCTCTCCGCCAGGCTGTGGGCACAGGGGCAGCTCCTCTCCGCCAGGCTGTGGGCACAGGGGCAGCTCCTCTCCGCCAGGCTGTGGGCACAGGAGCAGCTCCTCTCCCCCAGGCTGTGGGCACAGGGGCAGCTCCTCTCCGCCAGGCTGTGGGCACAGGGGCAGCTCCTCCCCGCCAGGCTGTGGGCACAGGGGCAGCTCCTCTCCCCCAGGCTGCGGGCACAGGGGCAGCTCCTCTCCCCCAGGCTGCGGGCACAGGGGCAGCTCCTCTCCCCCAGGCTGCGGGCACAGGGGCAGCTCCTCTCCGCCAGGCTGCGGGCACAGGGGCAGCTCCTCTCCGCCAGGCTGCGGGCACAGGGGCAGCTCCTCTCCGCCAGGCTGCGGGCACAGGGGCAACTCCTCTCCGCCAGGCTGCGGGCACAGGAGCAGCTCCTCTCCCCCAGGCTGTGGGCACAGGGGCAGCTCCTCTCCCCCAGGCTGCGGGCACAGGGGCAGCTCCTCTCCACCAGGCTGTGGGCACAGGGGCAGCTCCTCTCCCCCAGGCTGTGGGCACAGGGGCAGCTCCTCTCCACCAGGCTGCGGGCACAGGGGCAGCTCCTCTCCCCCAGGCTGCGGGCACAGGGGCAGCTCCTCTCCACCAGGCTGTGGGCACAGGGGCAGCTCCTCTCCCCCAGGCTGTGGGCACAGGGGCAGCTCCTCTCTGCCAGGCTGTGGGCGCAGGAGCAGCTCCTCCTCCAATGCGCCCTCTGCTGTGGCTGCACAGGAGGGTACTGGGGGGTCTTGGGGGCACAGGTTTAATGTGATTGTCATGAGCAGCAGAACACCAGGACCCGGTCAGGTCCACCTCCATGTGCCGGCGGCCTGACAGCAGTGCCCGGGGACCGTGGATGTGGCGGCTCATTTGGCACCGCAGTGATCTGACTGAGAACCTGCTCACGTGGCGTGGGGTGTGCCGTGGGTGGGCTGCGCGTTATTCCCCCATAATTACCTTCCTCCTTGGCGGGAGGCGGCGCCGCCGCCGGGCACCATCCGCGGGCAGAGTCCGGGGAGCAGCGGGGACCACAGCGCCCACATAACCGGGAGGAGGATCCCGGAGAGGAGGAGGAGGACGGGGTCCTGATCCATCTGCGCACATGATGGGGAGCACGACCCTCAGGACCCTGGACGGAGCGGAGCTGTGACGGTGATGTCCGGGGTCACAGCTCGGTACAGCCCTCAGCGGATATAACGGCCCCGCGCTTCTGGGAGGGACTTCTACAAGATTTGCAGGGGGCAGTTGGACTATTTGCCCCTTCATCCAGAAGATCATTTGTAGGATCAGACCCTGATGTTGGGGTGTCCGGGTTCACAATCTCCAGTCTAGGAGGGGCTGGGGTCCGGGCTCTGTGCGGCCCCTCATGTTCCCCCATGTCAGTATGGAGCTTGTGCGCTGGGCACAGTCATGGGGGGCAGAGAGGGTCTGCACTGGGCACAGTCATGTGGGGCAGAGAGGGTCTGGGCACAGTCATGGGGGCAGAGAGGGTCTGGGCACAGTCATGGGGGCAGAGAGGGGCTGTGCACAGTCATAGGGGGCAGAGAGGGTCTGGGCACAGTCATGGGGCAGAGGGTCTGGGCACAGTCATGGGGGGTCTGGGCACAGTCATGGGGGCAGAGAGGGTCTGGGCACAGTCATGGGGGGGCAGAGAGGGTCTGGGCACAGTTATGGGGGCAGAGAGGGGCTGGGCACAGTCATGGGGGCAGAGGGTCTGCACTGGGCACAGTCATGGGGGGCAGAGAGGGGCTGGGCACAGTCATGGGGGGCAGAGAGGGTCTGTGCCCACAATCAGGAACTGCTGCGTATTTATACAGTGTCTAACCAGCAGCCTCCAGCTGTTACAGCGTAGTGGATGGGATTTCTGGAAATCCCAAGTCCACTATGAGTCCACAGTAGTCACAGGGCCGGACTGGCCATAGGGCACTTCTGGCAAATGCCAGAAGGGCCGGTGCCAGTGGTGGGCCGCTCAATCCGCCGCCCCCGCCGTCGCATTCAACTATACCGGCGTATAGACGCCGCCCGGTACAGTTGAATGCAATGATGGAGGAGAGAGCGTCTACAGACGCTCCTCTCCCATCATTCCCCGCTCTGCCTCTGACACTGCGGGTGCGCGATGACGTCATATCATCGCGCACCTGCTGTGTCCCGGGCAGACTGCAGCTGCTGAGACAGGAGCAGGAACCAGGAAGCAACGCTGGGCACGAGGAGAGGTGAGGAGAGTTTGTTTTTTTTCTGGACTGTGGGGCCATTCTCGGAGGAGGTGAGGGGAGGAAGAGAAGAGATGTGGGCTGTATATAGTTCTCTGTGGGCTGTGCTCTGTGCTGTATACTGCTGTGGGCTGTATATAGCTCTCTGTGGGCTGTGCTCTGTGCTGTATACTACTGTGGGCTGTATATAGTTCTCTGTGGGCTGTGCTCTGTGCTGTATACTGCTGTGGGCTGTATATAGTTCTCTGTGGGCTGTGCTCTGTGCTGTATACTGCTGTGGGCTGTATATAGTTCTCTGTGGGCTGTGCTCTGTGCTGTATACTACTGTGGGCTGTATATAGTTCTCTGTGGGCTGTGCTCTGTGCTGTATACTGCTGTGGGCTGTATATAGTTCTCTGTGGGCTGTGCTCTGTGCTGTATACTACTGTGGGCTGTATATAGTTCTCTGTGGGCTGTGCTCTGTGCTGTATACTGCTGTGGGCTGTATATAGCTCTCTGTGGGCTGTGCTCTGTGCTTTATACTACTGTGGGCTGTATATAGTTCTCTGTGGGCTGTGCTCTGTGCTGTATACTGCTGTGGGCTGTATATAGTTCTCTGTGGGCTGTGCTCTGTGCTGTATACTACTGTGGGCTGTATATAGTTCTCTGTGGGCTGTGCTCTGTGCTGTATACTGCTGTGGGCTGTATATAGCTCTCTGTGGGCTGTGCTCTGTGCTGTATACTACTGTGTGCTCTGTGCTATATATAGTTCTCTGTGGGCTGTGCTCTGTGCTGTATACTGCTGTGGGCTGTATATAGTTCTCTGTGGGCTGTGCTCTGTGCTGTATACTGCTGTGGGCTGTATATAGTTCTCTGTGGGCTGTGCTCTGTGCTGTATACTGCTGTGGGCTGTATATAGTTCTCTGTGGGCTGTGCTCTGTGCTGTATACTACTGTGGGCTGTATATAGTTCTCTGTGGGCTGTGCTCTGTGCTGTATACTGCTGTGGGCTGTATATAGTTCTCTGTGGGCTGTGCTCTGTGCTGTATACTGCTGTGGGCTGTATATAGTTCTCTGTGGGCTGTGCTCTGTGCTGTATACTACTGTGGGCTGTATATAGCTCTCTGTGGGCTGTGCTCTGTGCTGTATACTACTGTGGGCTGTATATAGTTATCTGTGGGCTGTGCTCTGTGCTGTATGCTACTGTGGGCTGTATATAGTTCTCTGTGGGCTGTGCTCTGTGCTGTATATAGTTCTCTGTGGGCTGTGCTCTGTGCTGTATACTACTGTGGGCTGTATATAGTTATCTGTGGGCTGTGCTCTGTGCTGTATGCTACTGTGGGCTGTATATAGTTCTCTGTGGGCTGTGCTCTGTGCTGTATATAGTTCTCTGTGGGCTGTGCTCTGTGCTGTATACTACTGTGGGCTGTATATAGTTCTCTGTGGGCTGTGCTCTGTGCTGTATACTACTGTGTGCTGTATATAGTTATCTGTGGGCTGTGCTGTATATAGTACTCTGTGGGCTGTGCTGTATATAGTACTCTGTGGGCTGTGCTGTATATAGTACTCTGTGGGCTGTGCTGTGTATAGTACTCTGTGGGCTGTGCTGTGTATAGTACTCTGTGGGCTGCGCTGTATATAGTACTCTGTGGGCTGTGCTGTATATAGTACTCTGTGGGCTGTGCTGTATATAGTACTCTGTGGGCTGTGCTGTATATAGTACTCTCTGGGCTGTGCTGTATATAGTACTCTCTGGGCTGTGCTGTATATAGTACTCTCTGGGCTGTGCTTTATATAGTACTCTGGGCTGTGCTGTATATAGTACTCTGGGCTGTGCTTTATATAGTTCTCTGTGGGCTGTGCTGTATATAGTTCTCTGTGGGCTGTGCTGTATATAGTTCTCTGTGGGCTGTGCTGTATATATTACTTTGTGGGCTGTGCTGTATATATTACTTTGTGGGCTGTGCTGTATATATTACTCTGTGGGCTGTGCTGTATACTACTGTGTGGACTGTGCTGTATACTTCTACGTGGGCTGTGCTGTATACTACTGTGTGGTCTGTGCTGTATACTACTGTGTGGTCTGTGCTGAATACTGCTGTGTGGGCTGTGTTATCTACTACGCGAGCTGTGCTATAGTATGCAGGCTGTGCTGTATACTATGCGGTTTGTGCTATATAATATGCGGGCTTTGCTATATACTATGTGGATTATATTATATTCTATGGGGGAGGCCATGTTATGTACTATGTGGCTGTGTTATATACTATTGTGGGGGTATATTATATTCTATGGGGGAGGCTGCGTTATATACTATGGGGGGCTGCATTATATTCTATGGGGGGCTACATTATATATTATGGGGAGGTGGGCTGTATTATATTCTATGGGGGTTACATACTCTGGGGTGGCTGCATTATACTCTGTGGGGTGGCTGCATTATACTCTGGGGTGGCTGCATTATACTCTGGGGTGGCTGCATTATACTCTGGGGTGGCTGCATTATACTCTGGGGTGGCTGCATTATACTCTGGGGTGGCTGCATTATACTCTGGGGTGGCTGCATTATACTCTATGTGGGCTGCATTATACTGTATCGAGGACTATGGGGAATACGTTATACTATATGAAGAACTATGGGGTGCATTATACTATGGGAAGTGAATTGTACTACATGGATTACTGTGGCGGTGCATTATACTATATGGAGCACTATGAGGATTGTATTATGCTATATGGAGGACTATGAGGATTGTATTATGCTATATGGAGGACTATGAGGAGTGTATTATACTATGTGGAGGACTGAGCAGTGTATTTTAATATATGGAGGACTATAGGGAGTGTATTATACTATATGGAGGACTATGGAGCACATTATAATATATGGAGGACTATGGGGTGTATTTTACTAAACAAGTAAAATGCTGCATATTCGGATTGTTTTTGCTGGAACAAAAAGCCTTGTTGTCAGCAGCACATTGCCAGTGTAAACTGTAGATGTGCTGCTGAAAACATGATACTGTATGGTGATCTATTAGTGATCGTTCTGTCTCATCATTATTCCTCAGCTGGTGGAAAGAGGCCGGGAAACAAGCGTTGAACAACTTCAGTATTGTCGATCAAACTCGTTTAGCGGCCTGAACTCAGCGCACGTAAATACAACAGAAAGGCTTCTGTGTGATGTGCAATATGTTAGCATTTGGGGACCCATTTTAAACTTTGCCTAGGGCCCCACTTTGCCTAAAACCGGCCCTGCCTACAAGTGTACAAAGATATTATACAGTCACCATGTGACAAGTGGGCCTGTGTAACTTCAAATGCCAGGGCTGAATTTTAGTCCCAGTCCGGCCCTGACAGTAGAATGAGTACATCAGTACAATGGATTGGAAGCGGTGAATCCGCACGGTTCAGTGAACACCGAGGATTCAATAGTTCAATAGTACCAGCGATACAGACCTCATAACAGCAGCCACGGGGTCCGTACAATAGTACCAGGGATATAGACCATATAATGGCAGCCGCGGGGTCCGTACAATAGTGCCAGGGATATAGACCTCATAACGGCAGCCGCTGGGTCCGTACAATAGTACCAGAGATATAGACCATATAACGGCAGCCGCTGGGTCCGTACAATAGTACCAGGGATATAGACCATATAACGGCAGCCGCTGGGTCCGTACAATAGTACCAGGGATATAGACCATATAACGGCAGCCGCTGGGTCCGTACAATAGTACCAGGGATATAGACCTCATAACAGCAGCCGCGGGGTCCGTACAATAGTGCCAGGGATATAGACCTCATAACGGCAGCCGCGGGGTCCGTACAATAGTACCAGGGATATAGACCATATAACGGCAGCCGTGGGGTTCGTACAATAGTACCAGGGATATAGACCATATAACAGCAGCCGCGGGGTCCGTACGATAGTACCAGGGATATAGACCTCATAACGGCAGCCGCGGGGTCCGTACAATAGTACCAGAGATATAGACCATATAACAGCAGCCGCGGGGTCCGTACAATAGTACCAGAGATATAGACCATATAACAGCAGCCACGGGGTCCATACAATAGTACCAGGGATATAGACCATATAACAGCAGCCGCGGGGTCCGTACAATAGTACCAGAGATATAGACCATATAACAGCAGCCGCGGGGTCCGTACAATAGTACCAGGCATATAGACCATATAACAGCAGCCACGGGGTCCGTACAATAGTACCAGGGCTATAGACCATATAACGGCAGCCGCGGGGTCCGTACAATAGTACCAGGGATATAGACCTCATAACGGCAGCCGCGGGGTCCGTACAATAGTACCAGGGATATAGACCATATAACGGCAGCCGCTGGGTCCGTACAATAGTACCAGAGATATAGACCATATAACGGCAGCCACGGGGTCCATACAATAGTACCAGGGATATAGACCATATAACGGCAGCCGCTGGGTCCGTACAATAGTGCCAGGGATATAGACCTCATAACGGCAGCCGCGGGGTCCGTACAATAGTACCAGGGATATAGACCATATAACGGCAGCCGCTGGGTCCGTACAATAGTACCAGGGATATAGACCTCATAACGGCAGCCGCGGGGTCTGTACAATAGTACCAGGGATATAGACCATATAACGGCAGCCGCTGGGTCCGTACAATAGTACCAGGGATATAGACCATATAACAGCAGCCGCGGGGTCCATACAATAGTGCCAGGGATATAGACCTCATAACGGCAGCCGCGGGGTCCGTACAATAGTACCAGGGATATAGACCTCATAACGGCAGCCGCGGGGTCTGTACAATAGTACCAGGGATATAGACCATATAACGGCAGCCGCTGGGTCCGTACAATAGTGCCAGGCATATAGACCTCATAACGGCAGCCGCGGGGTCCGTACAATAGTACCAGAGATATAGACCATATAACGGCAGCCGCTGGGTCCGTACAATAGTGCCAGGCATATAGACCTCATAACGGCAGCCGCGGGGTCCGTACAATAGTACCAGGGATATAGACCATATAACGGCAGCCGCTGGGTCCGTACAATAGTGCCAGGGATATAGACCTCATAACGGCAGCCGCGGGGTCCGTACAATAGTACCAGGGATATAGACCATATAACGGCAGCCGCTGGGTCCGTACAATAGTACCAGGGATATAGACCTCATAACGGCAGCCGCGGGGTCTGTACAATAGTACCAGGGATATAGACCATATAACGGCAGCCGCTGGGTCCGTACAATAGTGCCAGGCATATAGACCTCATAACGGCAGCCGCGGGGTCCGTACAATAGTACCAGAGATATAGACCATATAACGGCAGCCGCTGGGTCCGTACAATAGTGCCAGGCATATAGACCTCATAACGGCAGCCGCGGGGTCCGTACAATAGTACCAGAGATATAGACCATATAACGGCAGCCGCTGGGTCCGTACAATAGTACCAGGGATATAGACCATATAACAGCAGCCGCGGGGTCCGTACAATAGTACCAGGGATATAGACCATATAACAGCAGCCGCGGGGTCCGTACAATAGTACCAGGGATATAGACCTCATAACGGCAGCCGCGGGGTCCGTACAATAGTACCAGGGATATAGACCTCATAACGGCAGCCGCGGGGTCCGTACAATAGTACCAGGGATATAGACCTCATAACGGCAGCCGCGGGGTCCGTACAATAGTACCAGGGATATAGACCATATAACGGCAGCCGCGGGGTCCGTACAATAGTACCAGGGATATAGACCATATAACGGCAGCCGCGGGGTCCGTACAATAGTACCAGGGATACAGACCTCATAACGGCAGCTGCTGGGTTCGTACGATAGTATCGGGGTCTATACAAGGTGTTCAGCCTCAAAAACAAGAATATTCCCATTCACTGACAGCATGCAGAGATCTTGGAATTGCAGCTCGAAAGGGTGTTAGAAAGTTCCAGCACTTTCCACGATACAATGCGATCCCCGTCCTCCCCACACTCGGTACCAGGCACTTGGGGCTGTCGGTCGCCAGCTTTACCCTTGGACACGGCCCAGCATGGCCTCCGTCTCCCGCACACAATGGCTGCAGATACAGATCCATTACCTGGGGATGATCCGAGCTTCATACACCGCGGCAGGACGGAGCTGGTGGTCGGGGCCCGGTGGCGATGGTCTCCCGCTGACAGTGACGGCTCTACAGCTGGCGACTCGCTGGGGCCACATTCTCAGCGTCACGGCTAATGTGCCCGGGTTATATTTCTGTCGGCTCAGCTTTACTCTCATTCTACGAGCCTCAGAGAGGTGTAATCGGGGGCGGTGGGCGCAGGAGGGGTGGATGACAGCTGTATCCCGGGGAGGTCACACACCATTGGGCAGGGGTGTCAAACTGCATTCCTCGAGGGCCTCAAACCATGCGTGTTTTCAAGATTTCCTTCTCATTGCACAAGGTGCTGGAATCATTCTGTGCAGGTGATTAAATGATCACCTGTGCAATACAAGGAAATCCTGAAAACATGACCTGTTTGCAGCCCTTGAGGAATGCAGTTTGACACCCCTGCCATTGGGGGGCTGCTGCGTAAGGCCCCTTTCACACATCAGTTTTTTGCCGTCAGTCACAATCCATTGGCTCAACGGATCAGTCGCAGAATGTGAAAAACTGATGAGACAAATCCGATTTTTTTATGGATCCGACTAGGGAGACTGGCTAAAGGATCCTAAAAAAAATCGGAGCATGCTCAGTTAAAAAAACCGGAATCCATCGCCATAAGCTTCTATTCTAACAAACGACGGATCCGTCGCTGTCCGATGGAGACAAAAATAGTCACTATGTCCGTTGTCTCCGGCCGCCGGACAATTGTCGACGGATCTGGCAAACGACGGATGAAACGTGAGGCCATCCGTCGCTAATACAAGTGTATGACACGGCATCAGTCGCTGGATCCATTTTTTTCAAAATTCGTCGGATTGCGACTGATGGCAAAAAACTGATGTGTGAAAGGGGCCTTACAAGCGGTCCTCCGTCCTCGAGACCAGTAATGGACGTTAAAGGGGTATTCCAATCTCAGCCATGCATGGGAATATCAGGCTCTAGATGGTCAAAAGTGTAGAAATACGGAGCTCGGTGGGGTTACACTGTATCCATAACCAACAGCGCCACACTTGTCCATAGACCATTTCTGGTATTGCAGGAAACTAGTCAGACTAATACAGGTGGCTGCCAAACGGGAATCCCATCAAAACCTATTGCTTGCATATGGCCTGGTGTCATGTACCACCGTGCACGGCTCATGACAACGCTGCACGAAGACCACCCTGTACTTGTGGGGTACAGAGAGTGCTTTACCCCCAAACTCAATGCAATTTCTAAACCCACAGAGAATTTGTTCTCCCTCATTTATCTGCCTGGACATTTGGTAACCTGGCAGAGCTGTGGGCAGGGCGGTTGGCACAGGGCGGTCTGATGGAGCAGATTGGAGTGTCACGCTGCTCTCGCCCGACACACGCTGTGTCCTGTCCTCAGCTGCTCTGTGACCCTCTCCCCTTCCGGCATTAATGCTGGATCCCCGCTGCCGGGCGCACTCACTGGCAGGAGATCCAGGCCCGCTCTATGAATCCGTGAATAATAGGTGGCAGCCACCCGGCGACATCTCAGGAAGAAAAAGTTGAAGTCTATATGAAATTAATCTACGTCTATTGGATCAAAGGAAATCTGGCCAATGCCAATAAAGGGTTAAACGCGGTCTCAGCCATGCCGATTGGACTGACGGCACAGTATACAGCCCTCCAAAGTCAGCAGTCCACAAAGCTTCTAATGTGGCTGACACCAGAGGACAATAGATTGTATTCCACTATACACTAAAGGAGAGGTGTACCAGCACCCCCTTCAGGAAATAAAGCAAATTGCACCTACACAGGCCTGTGTGCTCATTATACACTAGAGAAATTGCTTTTCTCAAAAAGCTATTGTCTCACAAGATAGATTATAAATGTCTGGTCACAGGGACCCCCAATAAAAGGGAGGTCTCCAGTACTCCACTGTGTTTAAAGGGGACCTGTCGCAACTATGTGAGCTCTTTACCTGGTGTAGGTGCCGCAGTTCTCCTGAATCCAGTGATGTTTTTCGTTTTTTCCTGATCATCTCCATTCTCGAGTTATGGCCTCTTCTTCCCTGTATAGAACTTAGTTTTATTAACATATGGGCGTGGTCCTCAAATAGACACCCAATGAGAGGATTTGTGGACTACACCCAATTAGTAAAAATACCAAATTTAAAGGGAATAGGCGGCCATAGCTCAGAACAGGAGCAGGATCACAGTTATTAGTCTTCCTCGGTCTGGGTCTCCATGAGAGATATCACCTCGTGGGGTAAGGATGATTCTGAGAAAGGTCAGGAAGCAGCCCAGAACTACAGGACCTGGAGAATGACCTGAAGACAGCTGGGACCAGGGCCGGACTGGCCATCTGGCAATTCGGGCAAATGCCAGGAGGGCCTGTCTGGTCACAGGCTGCCTAGTCTGCTACGTTAACAGAATCAGTGTTCTCAGGACACCCATACTGTTAAGAGTTGTGCTGGAGCACAAAGTTGCTGACACTGTCACTTTCCCCAGCAGGCCATAGGTATCATCAGAAATATTGGTCTTGTAATAAATCTTCCTTTCCTCCATTCAGGGAAATATTAGTAATTTTTCTTATCTGGTTCATGGGGACGGGGACAACATGGGCCTGTGTAATTTCACATGCCAGGACTGAATATCAGCCCCAGTCCGTACCTGGCTGGGACCACAGTCTCAAGCATTACCATTAGTAACACACTAGGCCATCATGGATTAAAATCCTGCAGAGCACACAAGGTTCCCCTGCTCACCCAGGACATGTCCAGGCCCGTTTGAAGTTCTCCAATGACCATCTGGATGATTTGAGGAGGCATGGGAGAAGGTGATGTGGTCAGATGATACCAAAAAGTTCTATTTTGGTCTCAACTCCACTTGCCGTGTTTGGAGGAAGAAGGATGAGTTACAACCCCAAGAACACTGTCCCAACCATGAAGCATGGTGGGGAAACATCATACTTTGTGAATGCTTTTCTACAAAGGGGATAGGACAACTGCACTGTATTGAATGGAGGATAGATGGGGTCATGTATCGCAAGATTTTGGCCAACAACCTCCTTCCCTCAGGATTGAAGATGGGTCGTGGCTGGGTCTTCCAGCTTGAATATGACCCGAAACACACAGCCGGGGCAACTAAGAAGCGGCTCCTTAAGAAGCATTTCAAGGTCCTGGAGTGGCCTAGCCAGTCTCCAGACCTGAACGCAATAGAAAATCTTTGGGAGCGACAGCCCCAAAACCTGGAAGATCTGGAGAAGATCTGTATGGAGGAGGGGGCCAAAATCCCTGCTGCAGTGTGTGCAAACCTGGTCAAGATCTACAGGAAACATCTGACCTCAATAATTGCAAAGAAAGGTTTCTGTACCAAATATTAAGTTCTCTTTTTCTCTTGTATCAAATACTTATTTCATGCTATAAAATGCAAATTAATTATGATAAAAATCCAGAAAATCACATTGTATTTTTAGTTTCTGTCTCTCACAGGTGACGTGCACCTACAATAAAAATTACAGATCTCTCCATTTTTTGTAGGTGGGAAAACTTGCAAAATTGGCAGCGTATCAAACACTTATTTTCCCTACTGTATATTACAGACAACCACTCACTGAAGTCTAAAACGCCATTTACACCAGATGTGAATAAACACGGTGGTTTGTGGTGATGTGCAAGGAAGGACGTGACGAAAATCTAGGCACCTGGCATCTAATGCTCCAGTCATATCTGGAGCAGCGGTCAAAATCACCAGACGGCAGGTCGCTGTTCTGCGCTGGGACTCGGGGATCATTCACACATCAGCGATTTTTCTCACATGCAAAAAAAAGGGCCGAGATTTTCTCCCTCTTTGGTGCAGACGTCAAATAAATAAGGCAGCACTCTGTAGCGCCAAAACTTGCAAATATGAAAATTGAATTTCATTACTGCAATTTTTCATATTTCTAGTGCAGTATTGCAATTCAAATTTCATATTTGCATGGAGCTGCACGCTCCGCTCTGGAGTGCCGGTGCCAGAGCTGGGTTTTCACCTGCGAGACTCAGCCGTATATCGCATATGTGTGATCCCGGCCTAAGCCTTGGGCCCCTGTGCGGCTAGATAGGTTGCTCCAAATCTATGTACGCCCCCGATCATGAATACAGCCCTGAAAAAGATACAGTAACTCCAGAGCAGCGCTAAATAATTTAATTTGTTTCCAAAATTACTCAACTTTTTTTGTAGATTTAAACAGAAATATTTATAGGAAGCAGCTAAAAAGGGCGAAAACGGCAATAGCCTGCAACAGGGTGTAATGGTCAGAACTGCACCAGCAGGAGGCAGCGTTCACTATTCTGTAGTAAGAGTCTGCTGCGCTATAAAATACAGGAGGTAACTCAGGACCAGTAATGTATGTACACAGTGACTGCACCAGCAGAATAGTGAGTGCAGCTCTGGAGTATAATACAGGATGTAACTCAGGATCAGTAATGTATGTACACAGTGACTGCACCAGCAGAATAGTGAGTGCAGCTCTGGGGTATAATACAGGATGTAACTCAGGATCAGTAATGTATGTACACAGTGACTGCACCAGCAGAATAGTGAGTGCAGCTCTGGGGTATAATACAGGATGTAACTCAGGATCTGTAATGTAATGTATGTACACAGTGATTGCACCAGCAGAATAGTGAGTGCAGCTCTGGGGTATAATACAGGATGTAACTCAGGATCAGTAATGTAATGTATGTACACAGTGACTGCACCAGCAGAATAGTGAGTGCAGCTCTGGGGTATAATACAGGATGTAACTCAGGATCAGTAATGTATGTACACAGTGACTGCACCAGCAGAATAGTGAGTGCAGCTCTGGGGTATAATACAGGAGGTAACTCAGGATCAGTAATGTAATGTATATACACAGTGACTGCACCAGCAGAATAGTGAGTGCAGCTCTGGGGTATAATACAGGATGTAACTCTGGATACGTAATAAATGTAAACAGTAAATAATAAAATAAGCATTACTCACTGTGACTGTGGCGCCCATGTGGCCTATTGTTTACTTCCACTGCTGAGGTCTTGTCTAGATCAGGTTCCTGCTTATTCAGCAAGCTGTAGCACTTACCGAATTAGCGGCAGAGGGAACCTGGATACATGGAGCGCGCCGGCTGATTGGCTCTGCAGCTACATGTGACGCAGCTGTTTCACTGTCACAGCACATGTATGGACAGCCTGTGTGTTGGGCTCTCCATGCATGTTCTGTACCTGTCACACAGCCACGACACATGCAGCTGCGGCACCGATTAGCCGGCACGCTCCATGGATCTGGGGTTCCCTCTGCAGCTTATTCGGAAAGCGCTATAGCTTGCTGAATAAGCCCGGACCCTTTCAAATTCGTTCAACTCTAGTCTTGTTGATCCAAGTAGCCACTACATGCAGTCACCGGCCGCAGCTGTGGGGCTCCCTGCCACCCCCCTCCATCCTCCATTACTTTGACTCCAGTCAATCCTATTCCCATGTATTTTACAATGTGGAGAGCAGGAGGAGGCCGAAAATGATACAAGGATTCAAAGAACCCCATAGAGAGAATCCCCGTTATCCTTTTCCCTTCAGTTTATGTACGGGGTAGTACACAATTGCAGACAAAAGTTTTAAGACTGACACAAATCATAGTTTTCACAGTTTACTTCCGTGTTTTTGGACCCTTGGGGCCTCATTGAGACGTCAGGGCTTATTACACAGAAGAAACACGGACTGAGTTTCACCAGATCATCATCTTTTTCCCACGGATTTCTCCACCCTCTCGCAGACAGCACACAGATGGCAGCAAATGCGGTCAGATTTTTCACTGACCCTTAGACTTAAATTGAATATTTTTGATCCAACACTGGGATCAATATTGGACATTTCTCCACGTTTTTGCACGAACCACTAGGTCCGTGGGGAAAAAAACATATGACAGTCTATGAGGCTGTTCACAGGTACAAGTGCAAACCGTGAAGAACAAAAAAAAAAACATAACACTAACGTGAAAGGCTGATGTGTGAATGAGATCGTAAAGTTGGCCGTTTCTATGGTTACTGACATAAGTTGTTAAACTATTATTGACAAATACAACAAGTTTATGCAAAGATTCAACAGTAAAGCATCCTGAATCCATCCATGTGTGAGGGTTTATTATTCACGGAGGGAGGAAAGTTTTTCCCAGGAATACCGCCATGAATAAACCTCCTTCAATAGCAGCTTCTCCCAGGACAATGTGGGATGATGCTTTTACCATCGTGAGGTCACAAGAAAAAAAAACGAGACGTAAGAAAACATTGACATGGAGTCCTCAGTCAGGAAACTCCCCGGATCTCATCCCATTGAGTCCTCAAAAAGTGGGAGAACAAAGAAAAACCCAGAAATTGTGATAACCTCAAAGCTCTGATTATTATTATACATTTTTTATAGCGCCATTTATTCCATGGCGCTTTACATGTGAAAAGGGGGCAAATATAGACAAATACAATAAACATGAGCAAAAAAACAAGGCACACAGGTATATAAGGAGGGAGGACCCTGCCGACGAGGGCTCATGAGACAAGAACGGGCAGCCATCAGTCAGGATCTGCCCATAAGCCAATATCCAGCTGCCGTGGATGAGGGCAGAAGTCTGGAGAATAAGAAACTGCATGTATTTGTCAAAAGTGTAAAATCTTGTGAAATGTTTATAATTGTCCATGAGAAACCAACGAAACATCTAAAAGAAAAGATTAAAAACACTGAAGAGGCAAAATGTGAAAAACAAACTTTGTGTCAGTCTGAGAACTTTTGACCAGGACCGTACATTGTAGCAGCTGTGGCTGGAGAAGCTCCGTCTTCTAAATGGCAGTTTATGTAGCATTTACCAGAAACAAAAGCAATAAATGTTGACAGTGTGGAAAATGCTGATTTGGTGGAGATTTAAAGATGAAACGCTAGAAAAGCTTGTCAGCAGATACAGCAGATAACGCTCATTTATCAAACTCGGCATCGGTGTCTGGCCAGTGGTTTTGGTGCAATGTAAGCAGAAGTTATAAACCGTCATGTGATCAGCAGAACTCACCGGACTGGAGATACCGGTGAGCGGAATATTTTACTAGAAGGGAAACATTGCATTTCCTTCCCTTGATCGTACCCACATATGATGTACACCCCCACACTGCCCTATTAACACCCAGAGCTCCGCAACACGACTGCACACGGAGCAGTGATGGGGCATGAAGGAAACCAAAATGGATTCTATACAAAATTCTATTAATGATTAAAGATCAATACAGACAAGTGTGACATTCAGAAATATAGTGGTAGGACGTAGTTATATTCTTGTACATAGGGGCAGTATTATAGTAGTTATATTCTTGTACATAGAGGCAGTATTATAGTAGTTATATTCTTGTACATAGGGGCAATATTATAGTAGTTATATTCTTGTACATAGGGGCAGTATTATAGTAGTTATATTCTTGTACATAGGAGCAGTATTATAGTAGTTATATTCTTGTACATAGGAGCAGTATTATAGTAGTTATATTCTTGTACACAGGAAGTATTATAGTAGTTATTTTCTTGTACATAGGAGCAGTATTATAGCAGTTATATTCTTGTATATAGAGGCAGTATTATAGCAGTTATATTCTTGTATATAGAGGCAGTATTATAGTAGTTATATTCTTGTATATAGGAGCAGTATTATAGTAGTTATATTCTTGTACATAGGAGCAGTATTATAGTAGTTATATTCTTGTACATAGGAGCAGTATTATAGTAGTTATATTCTTGTACATGGGGCAGTATTATAGTATTTATATTCTTGTACATAGGGGCAGTATTATAGTAGTTATATTCTTGTACATAGAGGCAGTATTATAGTAGTTATATTCTTGTACATAGGGGCAATATTATAGTAGTTATATTCTTGTACACAGGAAGTATTATAGTAGTTATATTCTTGTATATAGTGGCAGTATTATAGTAGTTATATTCTTGTACATAGGAGCAGTATTATAGTAGTTATATTCTTGCACATAGGAGCAATATTATAGTAGTTATATTCTTGTACATAGGGAGCAGTATTATAGAAGTTATATTCTTGTACATAGAGGCAGTATTATAGTAGTTATATTCTTGTACACAGGAAGTATTATAGTAGTTATATTCTTGTACATAGGAGCAGTATTATAGCAGTTATATTCTTGTATATAGTGGCAGTATTATAGTAGTTATATTCTTGTACATAGGAGCAGTATTATAGTAGTTATATTCTTGTACATAGGAGCAGTATTATAGTAGTTATATTCTTGTACATAGGGGCAGTATTATAGTAGTTATATTCCTGTACATAGGGGTAGTATTATAGTAGTTATATTCTTGTACATGGGGCAGTATTATAGTATTTATATTCTTGTACATAGGAGCAGTATTATAGTAGTTATATTCTTGTACATAGGGGCAGTATTATAGTAGTTATATTCCTGTACATAGGGGTAGTATTATAGTAGTTATATTCTTGTACATGGGGCAGTATTATAGTATTTATATTCTTGTACATAGAGGCAGTATTATAGTAGTTATATTCTTGTACATAGGGGCAATATTATAGTAGTTATATTCTTGTACACAGGAAGTATTATAGTAGTTATATTCTTGTACATAGGAGCAGTATTATAGCAGTTATATTCTTGTATATAGAGGCAGTATTATAGTAGTTATATTCTTGTATATAGTGGCAGTATTATAGTAGTTATATTATTGTACATAGGAGCAGTATTATAGTAGTTATATTCTTGTACATAGGAGCAATATTATAGTAGTTATATTCTTGTACATAGGGGCAGTATTATAGTAGTTATATTCCTGTACATAGGGGTAGTATTATAGTAGTTATATTCTTGTACATGGGGCAGTATTATAGTATTTATATTCTTGTACATAGGAGCAGTATTATAGTAGTTATATTCTTGTACATAGGGGCAGTATTATAGTAGTTATATTCCTGTACATAGGGAGCAGTATTATAGTAGTTATATTCTTGTACATAGGGGGCAGTATTATAGTAGTTATATTCTTGTACATAGGAGCAGTATTATAGTAGTTATATTTTTGTACATAGGGGGCAGTAATATAGTAGTTATATTCTTGTACATAGGAGCAGTATTATAGTAGTCATATTCTTGTACATAGGGGGCAGTATTATAGTAGTTATATTCTTGTACATAGGAGCAGTATTATAGTAGTTATATTCTTGTACATAGGGGCAGTATTATAGTAGTTATATTCTTGTACATAGGGGCAGTATTATAGTAGTTATAGTCTTGTATATAGGGGCAGTATTATAGCAGTTATATTCTTGTACATAGAAGGCAGTATTATAGTATTTATATTCTTGTACATAGGAGCAGTATTATAGTAGTTATATTCTTGTACATAGGGGCAGTATTATAGTAGTTATATTCCTGTACATAGGGGTAGTATTATAGTAGTTATATTCTTGTACATAGGGGCAGTATTATAGTAGTTATATTCTTGTACATAGGGGTAGTATTTTAGTAGTTATATTCTTGTACGTAGGGGGGCAGTATAATAGTTTTAGAGTAGTTGTATTCTTACAATGTTGCCTCTTGTTCAGTCTTAGGCCTCAGTCACTTGTCCCTATTTTTTTTAGTTGCAAGTCAAACCAGTGGCTGACTAAAAACAGAAGAAGTGTGAATATTTCCAGTATTATTTCTCTCTGTAGGTTCCTAGTTTGGGTTTTGGTCCTTACAAGTGACACTACATAACAGGAGGTACCAATGAGCCAATGTTGCTTTCTGAGCTGATGGATGGATTCAAAATAGTAAGAAACATTTCAATAAAAACTCAGCAATTCTTATGAAAAAAAAAAAAAAAAATCCTATGAAAATGCTCCAAAGGGGTTAATTTTTAGGGAATCCCTCCTCTGGTTTTCCTGCCACACTTCTTGCCTGTGGGGCACAGACCAGAGTTGTAAGATGAGCCCTCTGGGGAATAATGGGCTTGTTGTAGGGTGGGCGATTGCCAGCAGGTAAACACAGACTGAACCGCAGCGCACACAGGAGAACAGCAGCGACTGTTCCCACCTGAATGGAGGCTTATTCTCAGGTCTCGGCCCCTATTTACCAGATTGCTGCCTTTTTCCGATATTTCTCATGCAGGGTAAACTCTCAATGTACAGGTTTACAGAGCTGGGTAGAAGTGATGGAGTGGGGAAGACACGTCAGTATAACTTAATGTGCCAGTATGCGATGGCAGCTGTCATAAATGGAGGTTAATGGACAGAAAAGTGTCTATAGACTAATCCAGGCTCCAAAAAGTTATGATTCCTCAGAGACCATGGAGAGAGGAGCTGCATACAGCACGTGTATAGCGTTTAGCTAGCCGTACACGTCCAATTCCTCTCATATCCACCATTCACATGTATGCTCAGTTTGGGGAACCGTACATGTGTCTTGCACGAGGAGGAGAAGAGTAACTGTGTTGGGACAGAATCAAATGGCCTCCATCAGTTTCCCCGACTCATGTATGGATCTCATTGCCAATGATAATGAAGTGACTCTGCTCATTTGTCCTAGCCTACACAGCAAAGCTTGAAAGGGAGCTGCAGAAAACAGGATAAGCTAAATTATTGATTGGTGTTTCATTAGTCAGTATGACATCTACAATATTTTAGTTTTTTTTTTATTATTATAGTCACATAGAAAAGGGAAAAAAAAAGTAAAAAAACAGAAGAGAAAACTTGATTTTGATTAAGACGACATTTTTGAAAGCAGTGATCTTACTCCTTGGGCAACCACTCCACATTTATCAATATTTTTTAATACAGAAGGCCTACAGTGTTCTGTACTACGAGTCCCAGACTACAGTTGTAGAGCGTTCCTGTTCTGGCTTATCTCCTGATGATTGATGCCAGCTATTCTTTTATGGATTTTGTTATGAAAAATGAAGCAACTTTGCAAATCATAGTTTTGGGTTTATAGCTCCTCTACAAAAGACAAAAAACTGACTGGCACATAAGAGACTACTGTGAATAGGTGCTACCTCCATCTACAACATACAAATGTGTATATTATAGCTCCTCTACAGGCCTGGATGCTTCTTCTGCCCACCCCTCAGTCATCATTCCTGCCACCTGTCCTCTAAGATTGCTTATCTTTCTATGCATGTTAATAAATGACCCCTACACGCAATAGATAAAAACACTACATGGTGTACGGCTATTTTTAATAAAGCGTTCTCCAATACTTTTCACTTAATTTAAAAAGTGAGGCCATTATTATCCGTATAATTAACACAAATCACATGCCCACCTACCAGACCCCCACAACTCCTATGAAGAGTTTTTTGTTAGGGCCCATTTAATAAATAATTGAAAAAAGCAGGACAACCCCCTTTAAAACAATTAAGGGAGTCAATGGATTTCATTTTGACTCTGGAATTAATCTACAAGACTACCTGGAAATATATGGGCCTGCAGAGGAGCTGTAGACGCAAAACGATGGCATCATTTTAGATGTTTTAAAGATCTTTTTTCCCCATTGGTTGAGAAGGTCGACATGTCACGAAACGGCCAATGACATCACATTTAATTAAAAACACATGTGAAAATACATCCACCGAGAAGAAATCATCGGGCAGTTTGTACATGGCTTCTTGGCCTCCCATCACTTGAGTCAATGGATGTAGGCCAGGCAGGTGGAAAAAAAAAATCCTTTCAAGTCATGGATGTGTTTCATATGGGCAATAAGAGTACAAGCAGCCTGATCCAACACCGTACTGTAGCAAATTTGGCCGATTCCTGCAGCCTTATGTTGTCGATGAAGAAAGCGACTTGCGAGCGTGCCTAACACTACAACATTGACTTCCTGGCGGCCATGGAAGGCCGGCTGGAGACATACATAGCCTGGAGACAATCTTCTCTGCATGAGCATCCAAGGAAAACAAAAAACAAAACACTCATTGGAGAAGTTAACATCGCAATAAATAAATTTGGCTCCACCATATGTTTTCCCTTCACAGGGGAAAAAAAAATAAAAATGCAAGAGCACCAGGCCCTGCACCAACCTTCTCCTCATCCCAAGCTCAATGTATCTGCAAGTAATGTGGAATACTGTAATTGAAGAGCAAAAAGTCCATCTTGTAGAGATTGAAGAGACGCCGTTGGTAGAAGCGGTTGATGCCCTTGAAGAACTCAGCTGCCATCCCGTCAGTGGTCCGTGTGGTTTTGGAAGAAGATGGAAACTTGATGGAATCTCCTACCCCTATCAGCTGCAGGAGGTAGCTGGCATCTTCTTCTAGAGTCTCGTATTTGCCTACTACATCATACTGGACAATACAGGGGTGGCATAAGGAATGGACCCTCTCCCAGTGCTCATTGAATGGCTCTTCTCGCTGGGTTTGTGGGTCGACCAAGTAATATAAAAATTCTTCAAACGTGACATCGTCTCCGCGTTCAAGCGCCTCCAGAGATGGGTCTCTGCGATGACGCTCTATGATCTTGGTGCCGTAACGCTTGTGAAAGGCCGTGTTGTACGTGCGAGTAAATTTGTTCCTGTAGGCAGAGATTAGCCTCTCAAAAGGCTCCCTAACGAAGATGAACTTGAGGTAGTTCCGGAGCCGGTAGTTGATCTCAGAGGTGCTAAACTCAGAAAGGGTGCGAAGGTTTGTCGGAATGTGGGCCTCGTTGGCTGGAATGAGTGTAGGGTCCTTATACTTGCCCTGGCCAGTGAGAACCATCATGACCCTCTTCCAGTTGGTGCATGCCACCTTCGGCACATAACAGTACAGCAAACCATGCGTGTCATCCACAATCAGGTGTTTGAGGTCATCGGCGGTGAGGACGCGGCGTTTCCTCGTGTAGGTCTTACAGGCGCTGGCCAGCAGCTCCCGACGATTCTGGTGTTTAGCTTGGATTGGCGAAGGCTCAAACTAAAAGTAAAAAGAAATACATTTATAAATATCTCTCATAATTTCTGTCACATCCCCTCTCCCATCCCAATCTCACGATGAAAGAAGGAAACAGGGATTGCCTATGTAAATGGCGAGACGTTACTGACGTCTTTCCAAAGTCGGTGAAGGAACAGATTTGGCCACATTATTTTTGCATTAATCGCCTTGCTTTGTAATCAGCTGTTGAAAGTAATTACGTTTTTAATAATTTGTTTTCTCAATGTTTCACAAATGTTTTTAGAGTACTTCGGTCATTAACCTTTAAAAGGAAATGACATCACGTAATTGCACACTTGCACCCGTTGAAGCGTCAAGCACGCGAAACGGCCGTCATCCGTCTGTGTTCCCCGTATGCCTGTACACACCTGCCCGACCTCAACACCTTGTCTAAACCTTTGATAGTATAATAAAGGATTCTGGTCACACAGCAATCCGGTGAGGGCTGCATTATAGCCTGAATGTTAGGACTTCTAAAAGCGAAAAACAGAAGGTTGGTCAAAGCAGTGTGTAAAGCAGCATAGACCAACATCTGTGAGGGGAAGGACTCGTCTGGTTGCCTCATCCTTCTCCGTACTGATAAAAGCCGATCATGAACAAAATTGCAAATCTGGCAAATAAAAGACCTATATCTACTGAGCGTTGGTGGTTGGACTCTTCAAAAGAGGCCGAAAATGATCTTCTGTTCCATAAAAAGACAAGGATGTGTCATTATTGGGGCCCTATTATTGGGATCCAGAAACTTCAAAAATGAAGCCTTCCTATATGGATGCCTTACTCTTTTTCCTCCTACAGACAGTGGCCATATTTGAGTTGTGCCAGTTTTCCGTCTGGATTTGTGAGCAGAAGAGTGGAGGAGTTTACAAATGTGATCCACGCTCTGCAGATAACTTCTGCACATAGATGGATTGTCTGCAGATTTCACCATACGGCAGTTTGTCTATTCACGATCAAGGGTTTGTTGCGGATTTTCACTTTTTAGCTTCTGCAGGTGACATCCTGCACCAAAATCAGCTCAATCTGTGGAAGATTTGCCGACGCTAATTTACCCATAGGTTCATAGAAAATTGCAGTTGTGAATTGAGCGGTCAGGGTAAGGGGCAGCTACTTACCTGCTCACTGTCGTACAAGGCTTGCAAGGGGCTTCGTCTTCGCTTCCCATTCCAACTGCCCATAGAAAAATGATCCTCACCTTTAAGAGTTAAAAAAAGAGAAAAAAAAATAAGAATTCAACCAATGAAATCTCCGTTGGGACACGAGGAAGGACGGTGCGTGCCAAGTACGCGGGAATGTCACTAAGCCCCTGTCAGGAACATACCGCTTTAATAGAACTTCTGGCAACTCGCAGACTGTTTAGAAGACGTCCGACTCCATGACATCCTTAAGAAAACTTTATGAGCTACTAGCGAAATGTCTGAGGTTCTTCAAAAACGTGACTCGGGGGATTCTCCAAATATTTAGTAGCCTTTAATTCCAGAGAATGCGGTAAGTTACCTCATCTCCTGGAGTCAATCCAGCAGCCCGGCATTTCTGCTGTCCTCCCCCTTATTATAGACATTAATTTCCAGCATTTTCTACAATCTATTGCATATATCTTCACACCCACTTCTATGTCTGAACGCAAAATTTAAAAAAATAAAACAAAATCCAACATTTTTTTCATATAATTTGTTAACACATTCCTTTAGGTTTTTTTAATTCTAGGCAATTGTTTTTTCTGCTAGAGAAAGTCACATCTGTCACCGTCACCCCGTCCGTCCGCTGCTGTGGGAGACGTCAGGCGGCCTCGCGTGAGAGCCGTTCGCTTTGAGCCTCCATCATCAGGATCTAATCCTAAAATATTGGGAGGGGGGTAAAGTCTGGAAAGTAATCTCCTGTGGTCCCTCTGGAATCCTAAATCACATCTGGTTTTTATTGCACCCCAGTCATGCAGAAAAGAAAGCAAAAAGAAAAAAAAAAAAAAGTGGAAGGAGAACTGGAACAGTTTGGTATGTGATGACATCACGGCACTGAAGATGACATCATAGCAAGAATATGTGGGGTCCTGTTAGTCCGGGCCGCAGTCCAGGCAGTAATATTACACACAGTGGGGCCATCTTTTTAACGTGAGGCTTCTGTTCTGTATTCGTCACATTTCTTAATCATTGAGACGATGTAAAAACCTCATGTTCCGATGACGTACGGAAAGTGTGACTGCGTCTGAGCGCTCTCAACGATTGTCTCCCGCTGATGCTTAAAACATAAGGCGCCAGACAATATATAGAGAAGTGCTGGGCGTCAGCCAGTAGCATCACTCCATGGTGGGCCGTAACAAGAGACCCCCAGTGTGAGGTTAAGATCGTGTATGGGCCACAATGCCTGGAAGGTCCGCAGGTCCAACCGCAGCTGCAGTACATATACTACTGTCTGAACACGGCCCTAGGAGGACTATGGGGGAAAAGGCTTTTGTACGTGGTTATATCCTGGTAAAGTCTCAAAACGCGTTGATAAAACCGAATAAAGTCTACGGTGTATCTCGAACCATTCTTTCGGATCTCCATCAGCAGCGCAGAAGACCCACCTATGTGCTTCACTTCTGACATGACGAGTTTAGATACAGCAGCTCAGAAGACAGTACAATACATGATCTTAGATACACTACCCTGTTGCTATGGTATCACAAGTGATTAGACACAGCAGAAGTCAACAGCCTCAGATACAGCATACAATATCACACGATAGGCTTAGATATCATGTTGAAGTAGACAGCAGTACACAAGAGAAGGGGGTTAGATACAGTGGCTACAATATATGACCTATTAGATACAGCACTCAAGAGTGCGGCACATAACAGTCAGATACAGTAGCACTACAGACTACCACAAGTGGATTAGATACAGCACCCTACTAGACAGTGCGGCACATACAGTAACTGCATTAGATACAGCACGCAATAGGCTTAGATACATTGCATCACAATAGGCTTGGATAGTGTGGCTTAGCAGCACAGTATCACACAAGTTTATTAGATACTGCACCCCACTAGACAGTATGGCAGTGTTGGATACAGCAGCTAGGCTTAGATACATTTGCTCAGCAGACAGTATCACACATGATGTAAGGGCTATTCCAATATTCAGAAGCGATCACATAACCACACAACAGATGAGAATTAAAGTTCTGGTAGATTTTAGTGTTGGGATATTCAAAAACAGGGACTTGTGTCCCCGGGCCGCAG
This sequence comes from Ranitomeya variabilis, assembly GCF_051348905.1. Lineage (NCBI taxonomy): Eukaryota > Metazoa > Chordata > Amphibia > Anura > Dendrobatidae > Ranitomeya > Ranitomeya variabilis. The sequence continues at coordinate 209,015,643 of NC_135239.1, read as the reverse complement.
GAGAGCGGTGACCATGGCAAGGGGAATTTGTATGGAGCGGCCAGACACGGTTCATGCTGTATGGCGGTAACGATAATCACCCAGCAATTTAACGATTATCACTTATCTAGTATGGAAATCTATGGGGCAGGAGGTATCATCTCCCGGGAAGTCCAAAGACCTTAATCTGGTCCATCCAAGAAAGATGGACTTCATATTCTGTACATATTTCTTGAAAACTTCCTCGGCTCTCCAGTATATAGGGAAAAAAAAAAAAGGATTGACTTTCCCCAGAGTCGGACAAGTCCATACGGAGCCACAGAAGGACAAGTCCTGTCCTGAAGGAAACCACCAAATCCTGGAGATGAAGAACAGTACGAACAACCAGATTGTGATGGGGAAAGCATCTTCATCTGTGGTACTCGTCAATGGGCGCACCCATAAATCATGCAATCCACTCTGATCATTTGGTCCTCCATTTCAGGGGCTCTAGAAAGCTCTCACATCGCTGGTGTGGTTTTCCAGATTCTCCTGGACTGGCCTACCGCCTCAACGCATTAACCTAACTATCCCTGTGTGGCCTAATAAAACAAAACAAAAAAAACAAAACAAAACAAAAAAAAAAACAATCAGGTTCCTCCATCGTGTTCTCATACACTTTATGCAGTTAATAGCCTCTGTGTCTGTACTGCTACATACTTAGGCTGATAACTGGTTCATGCAGCTTTACATGAACACCCGAGCCTTACACTATGGCTGGTCCGAATAACTAAAGCAATTGTTACCATCCACCTCTCGTGTCTCCCCTTCTCCTCATAGTTTGTAAGCTTGCGAGCAGCAGGGCCCTCATTCCTCCTGGTATCTGTTTTGAACTGTGATTTCTGTTATGCTGTAATGTCTATTGTCTGTACAAGTCCCCTCTATGTTGTAAAGCGCTGCGGAATATGTTGGCGCTATATAAATAAAATTATTATTATTATTATATTTCTCCTTGAAGAATTGTTAGGCCATGTTCACACTTTGCGGTGTGCTCTGCGGGTTTATCCCGCAGCGGAATTGATAAATCTGCAGGGCAAAACCGCTGCGGTTATCCCTGCAGATTTATCGCGGTTTGTTCCGCGGTTTCTGCTGCGGGATTACTCCTGTACTATTGATGCTGCATATGCAGCAATATGCAGCAATATGCAACATCAATAGTAATGATAAAAATAATAAAAATTGGCTATACTCACCCTCTGACGTCCCGCTCTCCTCGGCGCTGCACGCGGCGCTCCGATTCCAAAGCTGCTGTGCCGAGAAGGACCTTCGTGACGTCACGGTCATGTGACCGCGGCGTCATCACAGGTCCTGCTCGGCACAGCAACTCTGACCGGACGGCCGCGGGCAGCGCTGAGAGGTGAGTATATCATTTTTTATTTTTATTCTTTTTTTTTTTTTTACCCCAAATATGGTTCCCAGGGCCTGGAGGAGAGTCTCCTCTCCTCCACCCCGGGTACCACCCGCACATTAACCGCTTACTTCCCGCAACATGGGCACAGCCCCATGCGGGAAGTAAGCGGTTCAATGCATTTCTATGGGTGCAGAATCGCTGCGATTCTGCACAAAGAAGTGGCATGCTGCGGGTTTTAAACCGCTGCGTTTCTGCGCAGTTTTTCCCGCAGCATGTGCACTGCGGTTTCCATAGGGTTTACATGTTAATGTAAACGCTATGGAAACTGCTGCGGACCCGCAGCATCAAAATCGCCGCGGATCCGCGGTAAAAACCGCTATGTGTGAACATGGCCTTAATAGACTTCTGTTTTCTGGAGCATTTTTTTATCCATTTCGTCCCTTGCCTCATCCAGCCACTGGTCTCAGCCCTCATCTGTGATTAGTGAACTCTGCTCTCCTGAATCCGGACAGGAATGTAGTATCTGCTTCACATCTGGAGAAGATTAGACCTTCAGATGACACCGTGGACAGTAGAGCAGAATTGATGTCTTTTGTAAAATATGGTTCTAGGCGGTCACAGGTCCGGAATTGTGTATACATTATCGTTCTGGAGATAATGCCACTGTTCACTGGCCTGTTATATGATTTTAAGATTTAATTATGGGCCACTACTGTGGCAGGTCCATGGCTGCTCTTTGGTCAAGTGTTCGCACGGGGCAAACCTAAGCATAGATTAGGGCTTGGAGGGGATGAAAGGATATGGCAATGTGGTAAACATGCGGGTGGTATGGAAAACACAGACCAGAAGGATAAAGTGAGGTCATTAGGCCATGGTCAATGTTGAGAAGCAATCTAAAGTCAGGAAGACCACCAGGAACAAGTCAAGGATAACTGCTACACAGATTTCTACATCCCAAGTGCCAGGCACCGCACCCTCCCCAAGTACTGGTTGTCCAATCATTTTACAGCACATTTTAAAACTTACCACTCTCCATCTACCACCCTAACCAGGCTCTACGCTCTGGTAATGTTCTAAGAATATCAGCCATTATCCAAATCTCCAAGACTTTTCTAGTGCTGCACCATTTTTCTAGGATGCACTACTCAGGAAAAATCAGCCACTTTGAAATTTGTATTAAAAGCACATATATTTTGCAGGTCTACCACATTCCCTGATCTAATTCTGCTCAGTTTAACTCCCTCTTCTACATTACACCTCTGAACCTGAATGGAACATCCTCTATATTCCTTGCACTTCATATCAGATTATATACAGATGCCGGCTGATGGAGCTTTACGTGTACAAGCACTTTGCACCATTTGTGTCTAGTACTCCAGAGGGCGAGCCATCATCCACTGTCTCCTCTTGAGTATTAATATATACTGCCACTGCTTGTGGGTGACATCACAGAGGCCTACAAGACTATGGGCACCTTCAAGTATTACCTGTATGCTACGTGTGGTACTGCAATAAAGACCCAGCATATAATTGAGCAGCTGCTTGGCAAACAGGGTAAGACTCAGTAATAAATAACTATGATGGGAAACTAACAATTGCACAGAGAAAGGTTCTTTGGAGGTCAAAAATTTGTTTTGTAGTAGAAAACTTAAAGAACTGCTCCCAAAAGAAAAATCTTTAAAAAGGAGTTTCTTGCTTCCTGAAGCAGTTTTGGATGTCTTTCTGGGAAGTTTTTTTTGCATCCTTTTCATTGAACAGTGCTTAGTTTGGAGCATTTTCCATCAAGAGCCTCTTCAGAGAGGTAACATGCATTTTATTCCCCCCCCCCCCCCCAGGTGTTTTTCAAAATCTGAAGTAGAAAAAAAAAAAAAAAATATATATATATATTAATAATAATAATAATAGTAACAATATTATTATTATTATTAAGAAAACACCTTACAAAAGTGAACATCTGACCAGCAAGACGTTTACTATAGGAAGACTGGAAAATTCTTTCAAGTGTTCGTTGAGTAATTTTCCAGAGCAGAGTCACTCCAAAAGATTCCTCAAAAAACAAAGTGTGCACAAACCCAGTGTCCTCACCGTTATTCACGCGTTTGGACAAAACAGTCATTATAGCCATTGTGCAATAACGTTTTATCCAAGTAATAAAAATTCCCTGCGTCACTGATTTTTTCCCAACTCTGTGGTTTGGCTTACCAATGGTTTCTCTTTTGCCCAATCATCTGCCCACAGGATATATAGAAATTCTTAATTGTTTAAGCAATGCAGTTTGCAAAACAACTATGTGTGGAAAGATCAGAACTGAGCGTTTGAGGGGCTGAGTGCCCAGAGGAGCAATAGGTTTATAGCTTATTAAGGCTACTTTCACACTAGCGTCGGGCTCGGCCCGTAGCGGTGCATCGGGCCGAGGTTCCCGACGCTAGCGTTGTCTCCGCCGCACAACGGGGGCAGCGGATGCCTTTTTTCAGCGCATCCGCTGCCCCATTGTGAGGTGCGGGGAAGTGCGGGGAGGTGGGGGCGGAGTTCCGGCCGCGCATGCACGGTCGGAAAAAGCGGACCGTCGGGTGCAAAAAACGTTACATGTAACGTTTTTTGCTCCCGACGGTCCGCCACAACCGACGCACGACGGTTGCGACGTGTGTCAATGCGTCGCAAATGCGTCGCTAATGTTAGTCAATGCAGAAAAAACGCATCCTGCAAGCACTTTTGCAGGATGCGTTTTTTCAGCAAAACGACGCATTTGCGACGTATTGCAGTTAACGCTAGTGTGAAAGTAGCCTAAAGGGACTGTTTGGTCAAGACCGTGCTCCAAAATGCTCCATCCACATCTAGATAGCTGAAGATATCCGAGCGCTGCACTTTGTTAGATTCATCAGTGTCACTTAACAGTTTTCAGCTCAATATCGAGCCATGGCGAGTTGGCGACTTGATGGATGAATGATCTGTAGGAAGATCGATCTTGTGCAAGTCTAGGTATTTCCACCAGGGTCTTTTCTGCCGTTTTGTTGTTTGTCTTACTCTTCACTTTGTTACTTCTATTCTTCCAACCATGATGTCCTCCTTCAGTGATTGGACACATCATACGAAGAGAGCAAAGTAGGCAAGTCATAGGCTAGAATGGAGCAGAAGGATTCATGAGCAACCTGCCTATCATTCAAGTCCTCCTGGCCAAGGTCGTATGGAAGATCTAGAGCTTGGTGAGACCTCCCACCGACCCAACAGTTATTGCTTATCCAGTGGTAGCATGAACAAGTCCATAGAATTATATCCTTCCATTAATTTACTAACTTTGGAAACTTGGCTCCAAACTTCTCATTGTTGGAAACATCAGATTTCCAAAAGGTTTTCTAAAAATTGCGACTCACTATCTGTATCCCAGTCAGCATGTCTCTCAAACATCAGAATAGAGCAGTGGAAAATTACCAGCCGATATTTCTCCCAGAATCATAAACTTAGAATCCACAGTTATCCCGAGGTCCGGATCTAGAGGCTCTCAATAGAGTCCTATCATCGGATGGTCGCAGAAGGTTTACCGGACACATTATTATTCTAGTCTCCTGCCAAAACTTTCCTTGCTGCATTTCAAGATTCTGCACGCAGCATATTACAACAATGTTGAGAATTATATTACGTTCCGGTCCAATTTGCTTTTAATAAAAATATATAAATCCATCTGTTCCTGACACCACAATGGGCTACCATCTATAGGCAACCATCACTCAACAAATCATGCCCGAGACTACAACTTCACCCTGCTTGGATACCTTTCTATGCCTGCATTAACGCTCTAGTGTTATACTCATGAACCAAGTGGCTCAGGAAGAACCGTCCTGAAGTGACCCGAAATTCAAAAATTAATATGATCACATTATGATGTCTTCTGTGGTTGGAACTTAACCCTTTAAACAAAATGACTACCTAAAATATAGCAACCTAAATCTCAAATACGAAGCTTCCGCCCACAGACATGCGATACCATTACACTGCGAGTACCTAGAAAGTCCTGGAAAATGGATGATCTAATGCAAGGCCAGAGTTCTCTGGTTACACAGACACAAAACCTTGGCTCCAGTTTCTGGGGATCTGACTTTCCTTATTCAATATTAACCACGTCAGCACCCAGAAGACCAATCCAGCCTGAAGTAACATAGAAGGAGAGTATTGGGATGTGATAGACATTAAACATCTCAACCAATGATCTTTACTTGCCCCAGGAAACTCTGATTTTGCCCTCTTCCGATAGAGCCAAGATCGCTGCATCCATGACGGGAGGCCGCTTGCTGCAGCAACCTCCCTCCATTGCTCAGCCTTCAGTAGAGACCAAATAAGCCTAGCAATGCCCAATTCTTTCTCCAATCCAACATGGAGCCGATCAAACAAACAAAGGACGACATTTTCTTTCCCTACTTTTATTTCATCAGCTGGTGAAAGGTCTTGTAATCTAATATGCTGTTGCTAACATGATCCAGAGATTCTATTGCTTCATATTAGCAATTTTGCTAAATATGGACCAAATATTGGCTCACGAAAACTTTGCATTTATATATACAATTACCTCTGACAAGAGTAGAGGGAAGAGTGAAGTCTGCAGTGACTTTTAACCCCTGTGTGGAGTTGGAGATGGCAAATATCACACAGAATACTGAGCAAACAGTTCCCCTCCTGACACTTTCACTACTGTTTTAACCCTTCAGGGTTACTGGGATATTATGTGTATTGCCGTAAATCTCATCAGAGGTGACTGTAATAGAACTATTCAGTGCAACCACGGTTGAGAGCCTCCGTGTCCCCTCACTGGGTGGAAACAGATTGCAAAAACAAGTTACGCATACTAGTTGCCATTTTTTTTTGCATTGGGATTTATCAATATTTTTGCTGTGAGCTCTATCTACATAAATTCTTTGCCTTCCATCCCCTTCGAACATTTTTTGCAGCCTGTTGTGATTGGACGACTTTCTCTCATTCCCGTTTTAATGGAGACCACAGTGGAACAAGGTGGACCCCTTTAGGCTATGTGCACACATTGCGGATTTTGCTGCGGATCCGCAGCAGATTGGCTGCTGCGGATTCGTATCAGTTTTCCATGCGTTGTACAGTACCAAACAAAATCCGCAGTGCACATGTTATGGAAAAAAACGTGCGGAAACATAGCGTTGTTTATTCTGCAGCATGTCAATTCTTTGTGCGGATTCCACAACGGTTTACACCTGCTCCATAATAGGAATCCGCAGGTGTAAAACCACAGGTGGAATCCGCCCCCCCCAAAAAAAAAAAGATGCGGTAAATCCACGGTAGTTTACCAAAATCAGTCCGGAAAAATCCACAGAGTAATCCGCAGCGTGTGCACGTGGACTTAGGGTATGTGCACACGGATTTGACGCTGCGGATTCGTATCAGTTTTCCATGCGTTGTACAGTACCATGTAAACCTATGGAAAACCAAATCCACAGTGCCCATGCTGCAGAAAATTCTGCGGTTTATTTTCCGCAGCATGTCAATTATTTGTGTGGATTCCACAGCGTTTTACAGCTATTCCTTTATAGGAATCCGCAGGTGTAAAAACACAGGTGAATTCCACACAAAATCCGCAGTTAAAAACACAGGGCGTTTTACCTGCGGATTTTTCAGAATCCGCAATTGAATCCGCAACGTGTGCACATACCCTTTGAAGTCAAGGAGGTCTGCCAGGAGCCGCTGGTTTCCGTTGTGTTAAGGATAGGAGACTGCTGTGTGGTTATATTTATGACATCACAAAACAACAATTATCTGGGTCAGTGAAGGAGCCATTGTGAAGTTTGGAAACATATACCCCAATATAAAGTCTGTGGGGGGGGGGTCACAGATCGAACAAAGGTTTAAAGGGAAACAAGAACTGTTCTTTACTCACTCTCCAGCGATGAATCTCCACTGTTGCTCTCGGTGTTCGGCTGCAGCGCTGTTGATGTTATTGTCTGCAGTGCTGACATCACAATCAGTCAGCTTAGCGGCTCGTGCTGTCAACTCTGGCAGTGCAGCAGACGAAGACACCGTGAGCAATGGCAGAGACTTCAGTGTTGGACCTGGGGAAGGCGAGTAAAGCAGGGGTTTTTTTGTTTTGTTTTAACAAACTGCAAATGGCAGCAGGGGTTTTCTAAGGAAAGAAAACCTCTAAGTCCAAATGTCTTTTTTTTTTTCTTTGCATAGAGACACCACTGGTTTCCATTTTGATGCATTTTGGTCCGTGTATAATAATAATAATAATCTTTATTTTTATATAGCGCTAATATATTCCGCAGCACTTTACAGTTTGCACATTGTCATCGCTGTCCCCGATGGGGCTCACAATCTAAATTCCCTATCAGTCTTTGGAATGTGGGAGGACACCGGAGAACCTGGAGGAAACCCACGCAAACACGGGGAGAACATACAAACTCCTTGCAGATGTTGTCCTTGGGGGGGATTTGAACCCAGGACCCCAGCGCTGCAAGGCTGCAGTGCTAACCACTGAGCCACAGTGCTGCCCATGTGTATCCGTTTAAGGCATCCATTTTTCTCACGTGCCAAAAAAAATAAAAAAAAATTCCAAGCATCTATTAAACAGTAAAACACCTAACAGGATTCAGGACAGGGATGTCATGAGTGTACGATACGTTTTTTATATACACAGACCCATTGATTTGAATGGGTAAATTTAATCCTTGTGGCTAAAAAAATAAATAAATCTGATATATGAACTTCGCTACAGACTATAGTATGTCGTGTTCTGGCCATGAAAAACGGGGATATAACATCTGAAAGAGGCCTGGAGGGCTTTAGATAGGAGCCCATCGATACTTGTAAAACAGAAAAAAAAAAAAGTCTCTGGATGCCACTGCTTGCTGGAACTTGTAGTTCTACAGGATTCAATTAAGAGGGTCCCGAGGCCTGCTGTAAGCGATTAGAGACACTTCGGAGCCACATTCCTCGACATCATGAGTATTACTCAGACCTGATTGCTCTCGGATCAGTTTTCAAGCAAGAAGTTCATGAAGCCTGCAATTAAACATGCTCCATGCAATATCTCTGGGGCAAAGTGAATGAGAGGGGCCAAAAACAGACCAACGCCATACAGAAATAGGCTACAACGTGCGGTCCTCCAGTTAGTCTAGAACTGCAAGTCCCAGCAGGATGAAAACCACAGCCGGGCACAGTACAAACGCTCTGCCTACAGTAAGTGCTAGGAACCTGCCTCATTTTACAACAATCTCCAGGTTAAATGGGTGCAGCCATTTTAATGCCTAGGCTATTACACATGTAGAATTGTGGCATTCGGGGTCCTAGTAAACCACTGGTCAGATATGGCTTTTAGCAACAAGAAAAGTTTAATAGGAAAAAAATTCACTATAAATAAAATAATGAAGTCTGGAAAAGCCCTTCAAGTGTGACAATGAACTGATAAATGGTGGACAACTGCTCAACATTCAGGGCAATGACCAAGCAATGGGCTGTATATGAGGTGTTATTTCCTAGTATGTGTCTCCTGGGGTGTGACAGGGACATCCGCCATCTGTAGCAACAACTGCACCACAGCAATACTGTGGAAACAGCACTGGGCCTCATTTATCAAAGCTGTCAAGCACAAAAACTAGGCCTCGTTTCCCATAGCAACCAATCCGAGTGCAGCTTACATCTCCAGATATGCTCTGCAGAAACGAAAGCTGTGCTGTTATTGGTCAAAAATTCCACTTGGACTGTTTTGAAAGAAAAAAAAAAAAAGTAAGAGGTCCATTCGTTGTGCCCCAGGACTGACTGGGATGCCAGACCCCCTTAGTCCTTAAAAGGGAGAATGCCCCAAGATACAGCCGTCAGCCAAATGGAGGCACCTCCTCAGTCTGCCTCATCGTTCCTGGGCTGTCAAAGCAAGAAAACAAAGATGGACACAGACATAATTCTGACTGTTCGATCCCCACCTATATCTCACCGCCTCTAACAGCTGTATGTGTAAGGCCAGGGGTGTAACTACAACAGGTGCAGGGGTTGCAATCGCACCCGGGCCCTGGAGCCTAGGGGGCCCTAAAAGTCCCTTTAGCCTATAGAAAAAGACTATTGCTATTAAAGATTTAAAATATTTGGGGGCCCCGTTGGAGCTTTCGCATCGGGGCCCATGAGTTTCAAGTTCTGCCACTGTGTAAGGCTATAGCTCCCTGTTATCAGCCATCAATCACTATGGTGATTTTCAAAGTGATGATTGATCAGAAGTCTGACTCCCACAATTACTACTTGGGTGCCACATCTCCTTTATTGACACCCTCCAGATCTTGTTCACATGCTGTTAAGGTTGGGATTAGATGGAGACCCCATGCAGGTTCATGGGGGCCCCCGGCGAGCAAGTCATAAAAAAAATAAAATAAAAAAAAAATTAAAAATCAACTTTGTGCGATTTGCTTGTGACCGTCGTCGTGCCTTCTGGTCATTATGTGACACTGGAATTACACTGCGAACTGGTAGTATTCTTTAGCTGCCTGCCCTGAGCCGTCATGTAGACCTAGCCTAATGGCCTCCAGCTACCGTGTACACCAGGAAAGGTTCCTAACATACACACCAGGCCTCACCACATGGTGCCATTAACAGAGGGTCATCAGGCCTTTACTAGAAGATAAAAAATACCGCCCCATACTATTTATTCACTATGGGACCATGTCTCACCCTCTGCCTATACAGTGGGACACATCACATATTTTCAGGTGTTTACGTCACACAGGGGCTGTACTATAAAATCGGACACTTGAGTCAGTGGCCCTTTAAAGTTTTTTTTGTTTTTTTTTAATATTGCACATAACTTACGGTAATTAAAAAATAGCAATCGGGAGACTGAGGTCCTGGTGTGACGTCAACCTTAAACATTTTAGTGGGTTTTTTTTTTGCCTCCAGAGTAACTTCCACAATGCGGCCAGACACAAGGAACATGTGGGGAAGGGGGGCAGGGTACACAGAGGTGTTTATTTTGATCTGCCACATTGGCAGAGACTATGAGAGGGGAGTGAAGACTAAACAATTAACCCATTCAATGCCAGCTAATTTTAGAGCCACTGCGGTGAGAAGATATTTATATAGTCTGGACCACAGAATGAATGAATGAATAAATGAACTTTTCCATAGGGGGCAGAGCTAAAACTAATTTAACCACTGATTTCACACAGTCCTATGTGACAGCACTGTGATAACGCCATGAGCAGGTTAGTTCAGCTACACCATCACCTTCCACTAAATTTTAGGGTGCACACAGAATTGTATGAGCTTGGTGAATATCAAATTCCCTATAAAAGGGTTAACAGAAGAGTAGTGGGGGTACAATTAACCCCGTGAAGCGCAGGCACTAAAGTGGAAATCTAAAGAGACTTGCTGAGAGGTTCCATTCATTAGCTGCTAACCCAAAGCAGGAACATTCCAGGAGCCGAGTCCTGGGAGGCGATGCCCGAATAAAGGGGATATTTCATACCTATAAGACGGTGAGGGGGACACATATTCATGGGGTGTTAGAGGCGTTAACGCTTTACATGCCACACGGTATCCAATAAAACGACTATGTCAATGGTTGAGGTCGTTAGAAAAAAAGGGAAGTAGAGGAAAAGTTATGAAGAAGATATACATGACAATAGTTTTGGGCCAAAGAGCTTGCAATCTGCACCCGCCTGAAGGTCTGAGCCGCCTGTGCCTCAGGTAGATGCAGGTTTTGCATTTTTTTGATCTGCTGATCTTCTGGTTTACACAGAATGTGATTTGCATGCTACTTTTTCTTTTCCACCCTAGATGAGATGTTGCTTTTTTTTTTGGGGGGGGGGGGGGGGGGGGGGAGCAGCCACATCCGATCCATTAGGAAATATGATCTTTCGTTGACATCAATAATTTAGACGCTGCGATTGTCCCTACGATGCTTCTATTGGGGAATCTATGGCCAGATCTGCTCAGGGATCTTGCATTATTTATAGGCGGTGCGGATAGAGGATAAGTTTGGGGGCTGTGAGTCCCTTCTCCCTGCCCCCACCCAGGGGAGAGTGCCCCCTTACCTGAGCTCAGGCTGCTCTGGAAGTAGAAGATGATCATTATGAAGGAGCCCAGACAGGTCGCCAGGACCATCACTTTGCTTCTCCTCATGCTGCACAGGGAGCCAGCCCTGGGTGCTCATTGCCTGCAAAGAGGGCACAGATCCGCTCAGTCCCTGCACTCTGCCTGCACAGCCAGAGAGCCCACAAAGGAGGCTACCACCTGCCTCCACCTCCACGGGGGTGGACCAGTCCTCATAGCCTGGGACAAGTTTCTGCTAAACCCACCCTACAATTGTTGTCCCCTACTATACAAGACCCCAGAGCCTATTACTCCCTTATACGTGATCGCATGATTTAAGGAGCTTCTAAAGCCAAAAATAACCTTCCCTTTTTACAACCTCCCCCCTCCTATGTTAGACATGGTGTAGACCGTCCTGGGAGCTTCTGTTCTCAGTCTGCTGGATCTGCAAAGTTTGATAGTGTGTACAAATGAAGTGTGATACAAAGGCTCCTTGTGTGATACATTGTATCACTGTGTGCAAATAAAGTGTGATACAAAAGCCATACATTGGAAGATTGTAGAAAATGAGAAATTGGTTATAATCTTTAGTCAAATTTCATCCAAGAAAAAGTTAAAAGAAAGGCTTTGTTCACACTTGCATTTGTCTGTTCTGTTTTTAGGAACAGATAAACAGAATTGGGCCATTTTCACACGTTCAGTATTTGTTCAGTATTTTACATCAGTATTTGTAGCCAAAACTAGGAGTGGAACAATTAGAGGAAAAGTATAATAGAAACATCTGCACCACTTCTGAATTTATCACCCACTCCTGGTTTTGGCTTATAAGTACTGATTTGAAATATTAACCAAATACTGATAGTGATACTGTAGCTTTATTATAACAAATGGATCCATTGTAACTGGTGCAAGAGATAGTAGAGGAAGCAGAGATGTCTCATTGATTATTTTGGGGTCTATCTGGGTTCTGTTATTTGTCAGTTTTTATAAAAAGCCCATCAAAATTTGCATATATCATGAAACATGCAGAAAGTTCCACATGGTAAGATTTTATGTTTGGTTCTTAAAACAGACACAAAACCCAGATGGATCCCAAAATAATCAATGGGCCCCTCTGCATCTATTTGCATCAATTATCAGTTTTTACATTAATTCTGTTTGTTCCTGAGACCATAACAGATGTGTGTAATGTCTAAACGCAAATGTGAGCTCAGTCTTACATAAAAACCAGTTAAGGGTCTGTGCACACGTTGCAGATTTGACTGGGGAATTTCCTGTGCAGATTCTGCATTTCTTGGCAGAAAACGCGGGTCAGAATCTGCGCCTTTTTTTGGTATGTGCACACGCTGCAGATTTTTGTGCAGATTTCTTCCTTTTTTTTACCCCTGCAGATTTCTATTATGGAATGGGTGCAGAAAAGCAGCAGATCTGCACAAAGAATTGACATGGTCCTTTTTTGAATCTGCTGCGTTTTCCGTGCAGATTTTTCCACACCATTAGCCCAGCATTTTTTTTTTTTGCCACTGATTTACATTGTACTGAAAATCACTTGCAGATCTGCAGCATTTCTGCGCGGAAAAAAAAGCTACAGATCTGCAGGAAATCTGCAACATGTGCACATTACCTAAGGGTATGTGCACACGCTGTGGATTATGCTGCGGATCCGCAGCGGATTTGACGCTGCGGATCCACAGCAGTTTTCCCAAAGTTTACAGTACCATGTAAACCTATGGGGAAAAAAAAACCCGCTGTGCACATGCTGCGGAAAAATCAGCGCGGAAACGCAGCGGATTATTTTCCGCAGCATGTCAATTCTTTGTGCGGATTCCACAGCGGTTTTACACCTGCACCAATAGGAAACTGCAGTTGTAAAACCGCAGTGGAATCCGCAGAAGAAACCGCGATAAGATCCGCAGTGAAAACCGCAGTGGAATCCACAACGTGTGCACATACCCTAATACAGTGATTTTCAACCTTTTTTGAGCCGCGGCACACTTTTTATACTTAAAAAAATCCCGGGGCACACCACCAACCAAAATGGCACAAAATGACACTAAAACAGTACATATTCTACATATAGTTAATAATATAGATTCTAAATGTATTTATACTCACTCAGTGTGAAACCTGGGCCTAAGTGCAACCCTAGCCCTAAGTGCAACCCTAACCCTACCCCTAACCCTACCCCTAACGGAAAAACAAAAATAATTATATTTTCTGTATTTTATTATTGTCCCTACCTATGGGGGTGATAAAGGGGGGGTTTATTTACAATTTTTTTTTATTTTGATCGCTGTGATAGAACTTATCACAGCGACCAAAATGTACAGGAACGAATCTGCCAGCCGGCAGATTCGGCGGGCGCACTGCGCATGCGCCCGCCATTTTCCAAGATGGCGGCGCCCATGGAGAAAACGGCCGGACACCGGGAGGGACATCGGAGCTAGGTAAGTATGGGGGGGTGGGATCGGAACACGGGGGGGGGGATCGGAGGACCGGGGGAGCGGACAGGAGGACCGGGGGAGCGGACAGGAGGGAGGAGGGGAGCGGACAGGAGATCGGGGAAGAAAGGACGACTGGGGAGGTGATCGGTGGCAGTGGGGGGGGGGCAGATCGGGGTCTCCAGCCATGGCAGATGCTATTGCAGCATCGGCCATGGCTGGATTGTAATATTTCACCATTTTCATAGGTGAAATATTACAAATTGCTCTGATTGGCTGTTTCACTTTCAACAGCCAATCAGAGCCACCCCCCCCCCCCCCTGGGCTGAAGTACCACTCCCCCTGTCCCTGCAGATCGGGTGAAATTGGAGTTAACCCTTTCACCCGATCTGCAGGGACGCGATCTTTCCATGACGCCACATAGGCGTCATGGGTCGGATTGGCACCGACTTTCATGACGCCTACGTGGCATCATGGGTCGGGAAGGGGTTAATGATTATAGACAGCATTATTGGCGGGCATTACCTTGGCGGCAGGCAAATGCGAGAGTCTCTCCGCTCTCAGGATGACGCGCCGGCCTCGGTGACGTCATTAAGTCGCGCGAGCGTTCAAAGCTCGCGCATGTGTTATTCTGTGACTGCGCATCGCTGCGCATTGCCGGGGAACAAAACAAAGGGGGCACCATAGTTTGGGGAACTTTCCCCGCGGCACACCCGACCATGTGTCGCGGCACACTAGTGTGCCGCGGAACACTGGTTGAAAATCACTGCCCTAATAGTTGAGTCTTATCCCAAAAATTGGAAGAAACTATTGCAATGTTTTCTTTATTTTGGCACGGTATGTGTGAAATAACATCACTCATCTGTACTTTACCATTCACTTACATTGATTTATGTGTGTTTTGCACAAAGACAACACATGGATTGAAAAAATGGTCCCATTGTGTCCTCCAATTCCTGCATGGCACCAGCCCCATTGTACTTTTCGGCACAGTCTTTCTTTATTGGCTGTCTGTGGGATACATTGTACTTCTATATTAGCTGTTTTGTACTTTTCTGTGATACATTGTAGCTATCGTGGACTTTTCTGTAACATACAATGTAATTTCCTCAGTGGCTACATTTCAATAATACGTTTACATAATGGATTCGCCACAAATTTTCTATCCAGATTTCTGCACAGAAAATTTACAGTAGCAGTCAAAGGGATTTTTATTAAATCTCATTTCAGGAGCCTAGAAATCGTATCATGTTTTTATATACACAGTATGAGAATTTGTGCAGCAGATTGTTCATGGATTTGTTGCAGATTCATCGCATTTGTCTCAATAACAAATTCCACAATTATGGATTTCTAAAAGTTTGGGGTTTTCTTATATAGTCTATGCGAAAATCCCAAACAAATGTCACACAATTTGCTGTCAATTTATCTTGAAGATTTTCCTGTAGATTATTTTACATTTTTCAGCATCAAATCCAATCCTGACCAGTCGCATCATACAACCGCAGATTTCATAGTCGTTTCATAGTTTAATTACACCGGAAGACCACAGTAAACGATTGGACTTACCGAACAACCTGTCTATTGCTCACAGCACATTCGCCGCCACGATTCATGGCAGCACGAGTTCACAGGACAATGCTCTGCTGAGAACAATGACCTTTTGTTCTGCGCAAAAGATAATTTCACCTGACAAATTAGCATTTTTCTCATTGATTGGTAGTGATGAGCGAATATACTCATTACTCGAGATTTCTCGAGCATGCTCGGGGTCCTCTGAGTATTTTTAGTGCTCAGGAATTTAGTTTTCTTCGCCGGAGCTGAATGATTTACATCTGATAGCCAGCATAAGTACATGTGGGGGTTGCCTGGTTGCGAGGGAATCCCCACATGTAATCAAGCTGGCTAAGAGATGTAAATCATTCAGCTGCGGCGATGAAAACTAAATCTCTGAGCACTAAAAAATACTCGGAGGACCCCTGAGCATGCTCGAGAAATCTCGAGTAACGAGTATATTCGCTCATCACTATTAATTGGGTGATCGGCAGCCGGTTGACATGGCTTATAATCGTAAAATGAGCGGTTTTAAGATGATCTTGTAGTCTAATTCCTGGGCTTGAATTAACCCTTTAATAATGCATTATTCAAGTAAATAAAGTATCTGCAGCGCTTTCTCTACTAGATGAAACAAAAAAACAAACAAGAGTAAAGTATCATTGACCGCAGTAAGTAAAGGTGGAATTCCCCTTTAAGCTTCATGCACTGCCAGCCAAACTCAAGGTCACTGACTTTACATTATATACTGCAATGAGGGTCTGAGCACAAAATAGACATTACAATTTTTTCAGAACATCCTGATGTTAATTACCCCTGCCCTGTACGCTAGCGAGCACTTGCCTTGTATTTTAGCCAAATGAACAGATGGCGCTTTCTTAACCTGAAAACAGAAGGCCTATGTTTTTTGCAATACTGACCAAATGCAGCATAAAATTCTCTTATTCCATATACGGAGCTACAGCTTTGTTACTTTTCACTTTTCATAAGTAAATTGCATTAATGTGTTATTATTGGAAATACACCATTTATAAGCAAAGTGATGGAAAAGACTTCTAACGAAATAGAGTTCTCCTAAGGAGCTCATGAAAAACTCCTCCACCCTCTAAAGCTGGAGGATGGTTGGATTTGGGGACTTGTTTCCCCGGCTTGCCACAACAATGACTTATTACGTCTTGCAGCAACCACTAGAAGAAGCTCATTGCACACTGATATGTATTTGCATTGAGATACTGATTTGGCTTTTATCCTAAGTCATATTGCACGACTCGTTAGAGGGTTGATTGTGACTTGTAGGATCGCTACTTCCAACAGGTGGCGCTATAGAGTTAAGTCCCCTTTTTCTCAGAAGAGGCAATTTGCATATGTGTTTTGTACTTGAGGGATATCTCAGTGTAACATGAGACCCATTTAAGTGTTTCCTATGGATCCCCATTATTTCTGTGCACATCCCCGGGTAAGAGATAGACAAAAAAAGGAAAGAGGAAGTTCCAAGTTTGTCATTGTGAAAGTCCCATTTCCCCAATTGTTGTGGACAGATTTGAATTAAATAAAATTATTACAGATGCTGTTGTTTTGCAGAGTCCTAGTCTTTCAACAGTGCCTGCTTTAAACTTGGTATTAAAATATAGAACATAGCAATTGTGTTGCGAGGTAAAAACAGTGGAAAATATATGCTATAATACTGCCCCCTATGTACAAGAATATAACTACTATAATACTGCCCCTATGCACAACAATATAACTACTATAATACTGCTCCTATGTACAAGAATATAACTACTATAATACTGCTCCTATGTACAAGAATATAACTACTATAATACTGCCCCCTATATACAAGAATATAACTACTATAATACTGTCCCTATGCACAAGAATGTAACTACTGTAATGCTGCTCCTATGTACAAGAATATAACTACTATAATACTGTCCCTACGTACAAGAATATAACTACTATAATACTGCCCCTATGTACAAGAATATAACTACTATAATACTGCCCCTATGCACAAGAATATAACTACTGTAATGCTGTCCCTAGGTACAAGAATATAACTACTATAATACTGCCCCTATGTACAAGAATATAACTACTATAATACTGCTCCTATGTACAAGAATATAACTACTATAATACTGCCCCTAGGTACAAGAATATAACTACTATAATACTGCTCCTATGTACAAGAATATAACTACTATAATACTGCCCCCTATATACAAGAATATAACTACTATAATACTGTCCCTATGCACAAGAATATAACTACTGTAATGCTGCTCCTATGTACAAGAATATAACTACTATAATACTGTCCCTATGTACAAGAATATAACTACTATAATACTGCCCCTATGCACAAGAATATAACTACTGTAATGCTGTCCCTAGGTACAAGAATATAACTACTATAATACTGCCCCTATGTACAAGAATATAACTACTATAATACTGCTCCTATGTACAAGAATATAACTACTATAATACTGCCCACTATGTACAAGAATATAACTACTATAATACTGCCCCTATGCACAAGAATATAACTACTGTAATGCTGTCCCTAGGTACAAGAATATAGCTACTATAATACTGCCCCGATGTACAAGAATATAACTACTATAATACTGCTCCTATGTACAAGAATATAACTACTATAATACTGCCCACTATGTACAAGAATATAACTACTATAATACTGCCCCCTATATACAAGAATATAACTACTATAATACTGCCCCTATGTACAAGAATATAACTACCATAATACTGCCCCTATGTACAAGAATATAACTACTATAATACTGCTCCTATGTGTAGGAATATAACTACTATAATACTGCCCCTATGTACAAGAATATAACTACTATAATACTGCTCCTATGTACAAGAATATAACTACTATAATACTGCCCACTATGTACAAGAATATAACTACTATAATACTGCCCCCTATATACAAGAATATAACTACTATAATACTGCCCCTATGTACAAGAATATAACTACTATAATACTGCCCCAATGCACAAGAATATAACTACTGTAATGCTGTCCCTAGGTACAAGAATATAACTACTATAATACTGTCCCTAGGTACAAGAATATAACTACTATAATACTGTCCCTATGTACAAGAATATAACTACTATAATACTGCCCTTATGCACAAGAATATAACTACTGTAATGCTGTCCCTAGGTACAAAAATATAACTACTATAATACTGCCCCTATGTACAAGAATATAACTACTATAATACTGCTCCTATGTACAAGAATATAACTACTATAATACTGGCCCTATGTACAAGAATATAACTACTATAATACTGCCCCTATGTACAAGAATATAACTACTATAATACTGCTCCTATGTACAAGAATATAACTACTATAATACTGCCCCTATGTACAAGGATACAACTACTATAATACTGCTCCTATGTACAAGAATATAACTACTATAATACTGGCCCTATGTACAAGAATATAACTACTATAATACTGCTCCTATGTACAAGAATATAACTACTATAATACTGCTCCTATGTACAAGAATATAACTACTATATTACTGCTCCTATGTACAAGAAAATGACTACTATAATAGTGTCCCCTATGTACAAGAATAAAACTACTACCCCACCAAGGACAACATCTGGAAAGAGTTTGTATGTTCTCTCCGTGTTTGTGTGGGTTTCCTCCGGGTACTCCGGTTTCCTCCCACATTCCAAAGACATACTGATAGGGAATTTAGATTGTGAGCCCCAATGGGGACAGTGATGATAATGTGTGCAAACTGTAAAGCGCTGCAAAATATGTTAGCGCTATTTAAAAATAAAGATTATTATAACTACTATAATACTGTCCCTATGTACAAGAATATAACTACTATAATAGTGTCCCCTATGTACAAGAATATAACTACTATAATACTGTCCCTATGTACAAGAATATAACTACTACAATACTGCCCCATGTACAAGACTATAACTACTATAATACTGCTCCTATATACAAGAATATAACTACTATAATACTGCTCCTATGTACAAGAATATAACTACTATAATACTGATCCTATATGCTAGAATATAACTACTATAAAACTGCCCATATGTACAAGAATATAACTACTATAATACTGTGTCATGTCGGACGCCGTTCAGACCAGGTCGTCCGACAGACAGCGGTAGTTCCGCTTTTGACCACTATTTGCTCATTGGCGTCGGCTAGATTTTGTCTAGCTCTTCCGGGGTTAATTTACCTGATCCTTGGATTGGAAGCTGGGCCATGCCCATTGCCTTTAAATAGTTCTCCTGATCATTGGGCGTCGCCGATTATAGCTTCTGTCTTGCGTTGTTATCTCGGTCTGGAGTGGAGAGCTGGTGGTTGGAGAATCGTTGCTGGTGGTGTATTTTCCTTTGTCTTATTTACTCCTTCCTATATTTGTGTTTATTTTGCCCTGCACATTTATAGTGTATTCCTGAGTGACTGCGGCGCGGTGTATATTTTCCTTTATCCTTGTCTGTGCTAACTGTGGGTATTGGTGTATAGCATTCACCAGGTGGAGGGTGGAGGTTTTCAGCCTAGGGTTGTAACAGGAGGCAGAGTGAGGTTCGAGGCCTGGACATGCACACCATCAGTGTAAACTTCAGGTAGAGGGTCAGTCAGCATTTCCCTAGTCTGAGGGAAATTGCAGGGGCCCGGGTTATTAGCTCTCGCCCACCTTATTTCCCCGTGACATTATAATCGGCCCAACAAAAAAAAGGGGTTTCTTTTTTTTTGTGTGTTTTGTCATGGATCCCATGACTTCCATAACCCGCCAGTTGGAGGCACTGTCCCTACAGGTCACGGAGTTGAGGGGGGCAGTACAGCAACAGGGACTAGCCGTATCTAATGTGCAAGCTAGAGCGACAGAAAGAGTTGCTGAGCCTAAATTTCCTTTGCCTGAAAAATTTGCTGGGGAACGCAGTAAATTTGTTTCTTTTCGTGAAGCTTTCAAACTATATTTCCGTATGCGCCCAATCTCCTCGGGTAATGAGGCTCAGCGTGTGGACCTGGTGTTGTCATTGTTAAGTGGGGATCCCCAAGCATGGGCATTTTCTTTGCCATCTGATTCTGCTGTATTTGACTCTGTGGAGAGTTTTTTTTCTTCTCTTGGGAAAATCTACGATGAACCTGACAGAATGGCTCTGGCAGAATCTAAGATACGCTCTATTCGCCAGGGGGAGCGAGTAGCAGAGGATTACTGTTCTGAATTCCGCTGCTGGGCGATCAATACCCAATGGAATGATCCAGCATTGCGGAGTCAGTTTATTCATGGGGTTTCTGGAAGGGTTAAAAAAGCCCTTCTGATGTACGAGACTCCTGCTTCTCTAGATTCCGCTATGAGTCTGGTTGTCCGCATTGATCGCCGTCTGCGTCAGGGGGAGCATGAGACACCACCTGTGGGTGAAGGTTTAGGTACACGTGAGGTTGCTGCAGGTGAGCCCACGGAGTCTATGCAAATTGCAGGGGTGTCACATGTAAAGCGTCGAGCCCCAGAGATCAGGAAACAGGGAGCCTGTTTTTACTGTGGTAAAATTGGTCATTTTATTAACATCTGTCCTCTGCTGACTAAGAAAAACGTAACGGCGGAAAGCTTCTGAGCTCAGAGGGTGTGGAGGAGACCAATCTGAGCTTATGTATATCCTCCATGGTGATTTCTCAATGCATGCTCCCTGCTAAGGTTTTTATCACTGGCAGTGAGCTGCCAATTACTGTTTTTGTGGATAGTGGTTCAGCCACAAATCTCATTGATGAGGAGTTTGCGCGCACAGCAGGTTTTAGGATTACGAAACTGTCTCATCCTATCCGCGTGGTCACCATCAATGCAGCTCCTCTCTCTCAGGGGGAGATTACTGAATTTGTGGCTGAGGTGAAACTCCACATTGGGGTTCTACATTCCGAGCGGGTTACTTGTAAGTTGCTCAGAAATCTTCCTGCTCAGGTGGTTTTGGGTTTTCCATGGTTGTCCATGCACAACCCGGTAATTGACTGGAAAACTCAGGACATAATTTGGTGGAGCGAGTTCTGCCAGGAGAATTGCCTGGCCACATGTGTGGCTGCGGTGACTTCAAGCGTTCCGGAGTCACTTCAGGATTTTGTGGATGTGTTCTCTGAGAAGGGTTGTTCAGAGTTGCTGCCACATCGCCCCTATGACTGTTCTATCAGGTTTAAACCAGGGGCCAAATTGCCTAAAGCAAGGATGTTCAACATCTCCGGTCCGGAGAGACAAGCGTTAAAAGATTAAATTGCTCAAAGCTTGAGCAAAGGGCACATCAGGCCGTCATCCTCGCCGGTGGCAGCAGGGTTCTTCTTCGTGAAGAAGAAAGATGACGGATTACGCCCGTGTTTGGATTTCAGGGAGTTGAACCAGATTACGGTTCGTGATCCATACCCGATGCCACTGATACCAGATTTGTTCAACCAGGTGGCAGGTGCTAAGTGGTTTACCAAGCTTGACCTCAGGGGGGCGTACAACCTCATAAGAGTCCGTCAAGGTGATGAGTGGAAGACGGCTTTTAATACCCCTGAGGGTCATTTTGAAAATTTGGTGATGCCATTTGGGTTGACTAACGCACCTGCAGTGTTCCAACATTTCATCAATGATGTGTTCTCGCATGTTTTGGGGAAATTTGTTATCGTGTACCTAGATGACATTCTCATATATTCTTGCGACCGTGATGCTCATTTAGATCATGTCAGGCAGGTGTTACAGCTTCTCAGAGAGAATAAGCTGTATGCTAAACTTGAGAAATGTGTATTTTCTGTTCAAGAGTTGCCGTTCTTGGGTTATATTGTGTCTGCTTGTGGTTTTAAAATGGAAGCTGCTAAGGTGCAAGCGGTGCTGCATTGGGAACGTCCTGATAACCTGAAAGCACTTCAGCGGTTCCTTGGGTTTTCTAACTACTATAGGAGATTTATCAAGGATTTTTCCATCATTGCTAAACTGCTAATTGACATGACTAAAAAGGGCACCAATTTCTCCGTTTGGCCTGAGACTGCTGTGCGCGCATTTGAATTTCTTAAGAACAGTTTTGTTTCAGCCCCCATTCTTGTGCAGCCAGACGTATCAAAACCCTTTGTTGTGGAAGTCGATGCGTCTGAGGTTGGTGTGGGGGCGGTACTATCTCAAGGCTCATCCTTGAGTGATTTGCGTCCATGCGCCTATTTCTCCAAGAAACTGTCGTCCGCCGAACGTAACTACGATATCGGCAACAGGGAGTTGTTGGCAATTAAGTTGGCCTTTGAGGAATGGCGACACTTCTTGGAGGGGTCGGTTCATCAGGTTACTGTTATTACCGATCATAAGAATCTGCTGTATTTGGAGTCTGCCAAGCGTCTGTCCACCAGGTAGGCTCGCTGGGCATTGTTTTTCACGTGGTTCAATTTTGTTGTCACTTACAGACCGGGGTCTAAAAACACTAAGGCGGATGCTCTGTCCAGGTGTTTTCCGGGGGGAGAACCTCGGGAGGATCCAGTACCCATCCTCCAAAAGGGTGTTGTGGTTTCGGCTCTCACTACCGATGTTGAGGCTGAGATTGCCGAGGCTCAGGAGGAGGTACCATCTGAGCTTCCCATCAACAAATCTTTTGTACCGCTTCATCTCCGCTTAAAGGTTTTGGCGGAGCATCATGATGCTGTCCTGGCTGGCCACCCAGGGGTTAGAGGTACTTTGGAGTTGGTGTCACGTCGGTTTTGGTGGCCCAAGATCCGACAGGACGTGGTCTCATACGTGTCAGCTTGTACCACGTGTGTTGTGAAATTGGATTTTGGGCTCCCCCGGTGGCCACTGGTGGAATTGAACTGGTGTGCATCATCCTCTCTGTTCACCTGTTTCCATCAGGATGTGGGAGTCGCTATTTAGCCTTGCTCCTCTGTCACTTCCATGCCGGTCAACATTGTAATCAGAAGCCTTTCTGTGCATGTTCCTGCTGCTAGACAACTCCCAGCTAAGTTGGACTTAGTCCTTGTTTGTTTTTGCATTTTGTTCCAGTTCACAGCTGTAGTTTCGTTTCTGTGTCTGGAAAGCTCTTGTGATCTGAAATTGCCACTCTGATGTTATGAGTTAATACTAGAGTCTTAAAGTAATTTCAGGATGGTATTTTGATAGGGTTTTCAGCTGACCATGAAAGTGCCCTTTCTGTCTTCCTGCTATCTAGTAAGCGGACCTCAATTTTGCTAAACCTATTTTCATACTACGTTTGTCATTTCATCTAAAATCACCGCCAATATTTGTGGGGGCCTCTGTCTGCCTTTCGGGGAAATTTCTCTAGAGGTGAGCCAGGACTATATTTTCCTCTGCCAGGATTAGTTAGTCCTCCGGCCGGCGCTGGGCGTCTAGGGATAAAACGCAGGCTACGCTACCCGGCTACTGTTAGTTGTGCGGCAGGTTTAGTTCATGGTCAGTTTAGTTTCCATCCTTCCAAGAGCTAGTTCGTATGTTTGCTGGGCTATGTTCTCTTGCCATTGAGAACCATAAGAGTTTGACCGGCCCAAAAGGGTTAAATTAATTGACAGAGAAAGGAGAGAAAAGAGAAGTCTGCTGAAGATTTTTTTTTTTTTTTTTTTTCTCAGTTCTGAGTGTGCTTGTAATTGAATCTCTTGCAAGTCTGCCTATATTGCAGCCTTTCTCTCTCTCTCTCCTTCTAATCCTGGAATGGCTCTGTGTTCACCTGTTTAAAATGGATATTCAGAGTTTAGCTGCAGGTTTGAATAATCTCACCACGAAAGTTCAAAACTTACAAGATTTTGTTGTTCATGTTCCTATATCTGAACCTAGAATTCCTTTGCCTGAATTTTTCTCGGGGAATAGATCTTGCTTTCAAAATTTCAAAAATAATTGCAAGTTGTTTTTGTCCCTGAAATCTCGCTCTGCTGGAGATCCTGCTCAGCAGGTCAGGATTGTGATTTCTTTGCTCCGGGGCGACCCTCAGGATTGGGCTTTTGCATTGGCTCCAGGGGATCCTGCGTTGCTCAATGTGGATGCGTTTTTTCTGGCCTTGGGGTTGCTTTATGAGGAACCTCAGTTAGAACTTCAGGCGGAAAAGGCCTTGATGTCCCTATCTCAGGGGCAAGACGAAGCTGAAATATACTGCCAGAAATTCCGTAAATGGGCTGTGCTTACTCAGTGGAATGAGTGCGCCCTGGCGGCGAATTTCAGAGAGGGTCTCTCTGATGCCATTAAGGATGTTATGGTGGGGTTCCCTGTGCCTGCGGGTCTGAATGAGTCCATGACAATGGCTATCCAGATCGATAGGCGTCTGCGGGAGCGCAAACCTGTGCACCATTTGGCGGTGTCTACTGAGAAGACGCCAGAGAATATGCAATGTGATAGAATTCTGTCCAGAAGTGAACGGCAGAATTTTAGACGAAAAAATGGGTTGTGCTTCTATTGCGGTGATTCAACTCATGTTATATCAGCATGCTCTAAGCGTACTAAGAAGCTTGATAAGTCTGTTTCAATTGGCACTTTACAGTCTAAGTTTATTCTATCTGTGACCCTGATTTGTTCTTTATCATCTATTACCGCGGATGCCTATGTCGACTCTGGCGCCGCTTTGAGTCTTATGGATTGGTCCTTTGCCAAACGCTGTGGGTATGATTTGGAGCCTCTTGAAACTCCTATACCCCTGAAGGGGATTGACTCCACCCCATTGGCTAGCAATAAACCACAATACTGGACACAAGTAACTATGCGGATTAATCCGGATCACCAGGAGATTATTCGCTTTCTTGTGCTGTATAACCTACATGATGTGTTGGTGCTTGGATTGCCATGGCTGCAATCTCATAACCCAGTCCTTGACTGGAAAGCTATGTCTGCGTTAAGCTGGGGATGTAAGGGGACGCATGGGGACGTACCTGTGGTTTCCATTTTATCATCTATTCCCTCTGAGATTCCTGAATTCTTGACTGAATATCGTGACGTTTTTGAAGAACCTAAGCTTGGTTCATTACCTCCGCACCGGGAGTGCGATTGTGCCATAGATTTGATTCCGGGTAGTAAATACCCTAAGGGTCGTTTATTTAATCTGTCTGTGCCTGAACATGCTGCTATGCGAGAATATATAAAGGAGTCCTTGGAAAAGGGACATATTCGTCCTTCGTCATCTCCCTTAGGAGCCGGTTTTTTCTTTGTGGCTAAGAAAGATGGCTCTTTGAGGCCGTGCATTGATTATCGGCTTTTGAATAAAATCACGGTTAAATATCAATATCCGTTGCCACTGCTGACTGATTTGTTTGCTCGCATAAAGGGGGCCAAGTGGTTCTCTAAGATAGATCTTCGTGGGGCGTATAATTTGGTGCGAATTAAGCAGGGGGATGAGTGGAAAACCGCATTTAATACGCCCGAGGGCCACTTTGAGTATTTGGTGATGCCTTTTGGTCTTTCAAATGCCCCTTCAGTCTTTCAGTCCTTTATGCATGACATTTTCCGTGATTATTTGGATAAATTTATGATTGTGTATCTGGATGATATTTTGATTTTTTCGGATGACTGGGACTCTCATGTCCAGCAGGTCAGGAGGGTTTTTCAGGTTTTGCGGTCTAATTCCTTGTGTGTGAAGGGTTCTAAGTGCGTTTTTGGGGTTCAAAAGATTTCCTTTTTGGGATATATTTTTTCCCCCTCTTCCATCGAGATGGATCCTGTCAAGGTTCAGGCTATTTGTGATTGGACGCAACCCTCTTCTCTTAAGAGTCTTCAGAAATTTTTGGGCTTTGCTAACTTTTATCGTCGATTTATTGCTGGTTTTTCTGATGTTGTTAAACCATTGACTGATTTGACTAAGAAGGGTGCTGATGTTGCTGATTGGTCCCCTGCTGCTGTGGATGCCTTTCGGGAGCTTAAGCGCCGCTTTTCTTCCGCCCCTGTGTTGCGTCAGCCTGATGTTGCTCTTCCTTTTCAGGTTGAGGTCGACGCTTCTGAAATCGGAGCTGGGGCGGTTTTGTCGCAGAGAAGTTCCGATTGCTCCGTGATGAGACCTTGTGCTTTTTTCTCGCGTAAATTTTCGCCCGCCGAGCGGAATTATGATGTTGGGAATCGGGAGCTTTTGGCCATGAAGTGGGCTTTTGAGGAGTGGCGTCATTGGCTTGAGGGGGCTAGACATCAGGTGGTGGTATTGACTGACCACAAAAATCTAATTTATCTTGAGTCCGCCAGACGCCTGAATCCTAGACAGGCGCGCTGGTCGTTGTTTTTCTCTCGGTTTAATTTTGTGGTGTCCTACCTGCCGGGTTCTAAGAATGTTAAGGCGGATGCCCTTTCTAGGAGTTTTGAGCCTGACTCCCCTGGTAATTCTGAACCTACAGGTATCCTTAAGGATGGAGTGATATTGTCTGCCGTTTCTCCAGACCTGCGGCGGGCCTTGCAGGAGTTTCAGGCGGATAGACCTGATCGTTGCCCACCTGGTAGACTGTTTGTTCCTGATGATTGGACCAGTAAAGTCATTTCTGAGGTTCATTCTTCTGTGTTGGCAGGTCATCCTGGAATTTTTGGTACCAGGGATTTGGTGGCAAGGTCCTTCTGGTGGCCTTCCCTGTCTCGAGATGTGCGAGGCTTCGTACAGTCTTGTGACGTTTGTGCTCGGGCCAAGCCTTGTTGTTCTCGGGCTAGTGGATTGTTGTTGCCCTTGCCTATCCCGAAGAGGCCCTGGACGCACATCTCGATGGATTTTATTTCGGATCTTCCTGTTTCTCAGAAGATGTCTGTCATCTGGGTGGTGTGTGATCGTTTCTCTAAGATGGTCCATTTGGTTCCCCTGCCTAAGTTGCCTTCTTCTTCCGAGTTGGTTCCTCTGTTTTTTCAAAATGTGGTCCGTTTGCATGGTATTCCGGAGAATATCGTTTCTGACAGAGGTACCCAATTCGTGTCTAGATTTTGGCGAGCATTCTGTGCTAGGATGGGCATAGATTTGTCTTTCTCGTCTGCTTTCCATCCTCAGACTAATGGCCAGACCGAGCGGACGAATCAGACCTTGGAGACATATTTGAGGTGTTTTGTGTCTGCAGATCAGGATGATTGGGTTGCTTTTTTGCCTTTAGCGGAGTTTGCCCTCAATAATCGGGCCAGTTCTGCCACCTTGGTGTCTCCCTTTTTCTGTAATTCGGGGTTTCATCCTCGATTTTCTTCTGGTCAGGTGGAATCTTCGGATTGTCCTGGAGTGGATGCTGTGGTGGAGAGGTTGCATCAGATTTGGGGGCAGGTAGTGGACAATTTGAAGTTGTCCCAGGAGAAGACTCAGCTTTTTGCCAACCGCCGGCGTCGGGTTGGTCCTCGGCTTTGTGTTGGGGACTTGGTGTGGTTGTCTTCTCGTTTTGTCCCTATGAGGGTTTCTTCTCCCAAGTTTAAGCCTCGGTTCATCGGCCCGTACAAGATATTGGAGATTCTTAACCCTGTGTCCTTCCGTTTGGACCTCCCTGCATCTTTTTCTATTCATAATGTTTTTCATCGGTCATTATTGCGCAGGTATGAGGTACCGGTTGTGCCTTCCGTTGAGCCTCCTGCTCCGGTGTTGGTTGAGGGCGAGTTGGAGTACGTTGTGGAAAAAATCTTGGACTCCCGTGTTTCCAGACGGAAACTCCAGTATCTGGTCAAATGGAAGGGATACGGTCAGGAGGATAATTCTTGGGTGACTGCCTCTCATGTTCATGCCTCCGATTTGGTCCGTGCCTTTCATAGGACTCATCCTGATCGCCCTGGTGGTTCTGGTGAGGGTTCGGTGCCCCCTCCTTGAGGGGGGGGTACTGTTGTGAAATTGGATTTTGGGCTCCCCCGGTGGCCACTGGTGGAATTGAACTGGTGTGCATCATCCTCTCTGTTCACCTGTTTCCATCAGGATGTGGGAGTCGCTATTTAGCCTTGCTCCTCTGTCACTTCCATGCCGGTCAACATTGTAATCAGAAGCCTTTCTGTGCATGTTCCTGCTGCTAGACAACTCCCAGCTAAGTTGGACTTAGTCCTTGTTTGTTTTTGCATTTTGTTCCAGTTCACAGCTGTAGTTTCGTTTCTGTGTCTGGAAAGCTCTTGTGATCTGAAATTGCCACTCTGATGTTATGAGTTAATACTAGAGTCTTAAAGTAATTTCAGGATGGTATTTTGATAGGGTTTTCAGCTGACCATGAAAGTGCCCTTTCTGTCTTCCTGCTATCTAGTAAGCGGACCTCAATTTTGCTAAACCTATTTTCATACTACGTTTGTCATTTCATCTAAAATCACCGCCAATATTTGTGGGGGCCTCTGTCTGCCTTTCGGGGAAATTTCTCTAGAGGTGAGCCAGGACTATATTTTCCTCTGCCAGGATTAGTTAGTCCTCCGGCCGGCGCTGGGCGTCTAGGGATAAAACGCAGGCTATGCTACCCGGCTACTGTTAGTTGTGCGGCAGGTTTAGTTCATGGTCAGTTTAATTTCCATCCTTCCAAGAGCTAGTTCGTATGTTTGCTGGGCTATGTTCTCTTGCCATTGAGAACCATAACACACGTGCGCTAGGGCTAAGACGCCCCGCTCCCGTCCTGTTGGCACACTACTTCCTCTTGAGGTACCTAGTAAGCCATGGACGGAAATCTCCATGGATTTCATCACTGATTTGCCCTCATCAGCTGGGAACACGGTCATCTTGGTGATTGTTGATCGGTTTTCAAAAATGTCACACTTTGTGTCTTTGCCTTCGTTGCCTAACGCTAAGACTCTGGCTCAGGTGTTTGTGCAGGAGGTGGTCAGACTTCATGGGGTTCCGTCTGACATCGTGTCTGATAGGGGGTCTCAGTTTGTGGCTAAATTTTGGAAAGCATTTTGCTCACGGCTGGGGATCAAGTTGTCCCATTCTTCAGCGTTTCATCCTCAGTCAAATGGTCAGACTGAGCGTATGCACCAAAATTTGGAACAGTACCTACGCTGTTTTGTCTCTGATAACCAGGAGGAGTGGTCTACCTTTCTTCCTTTGGCTGAGTTTGCCATCAATAATCACCGCCAGGAGTCGTCTGGGGAGTCTCCGTTTTTTTGTGTTTACGGGCTACATCCTCAATTTTGTACTTTGAGTCAGAGGGGCTCTTCCGGCGTTCCGGAGGAGGACCAGTTAGGAACACAATTGTCATCAGTCTGGAGGAGAGTTAAACAGCACCTGTTGAGTGTGGGTGCCAGGTACAAACGTGTGGCTGACAGTAGGCGTGTGCCGGGTCTGGACCTGAGTGTGGATGACTGGGTGTGGTTATCCACAAAAAACATAAGACTCAAGATACCATCCGTTAAATTGGGTCCAAGGTTTATTGGTCCATTTAGGGTCACCGCCGTCATTAACCCAATAGCGTACCGACTGGAGCTCCCTACGGTGTATAAGATACACAACGTGTTCCACAGGTCTCTTCTAAAGAAGGTGGTGGGTTCTGTGGATGCGGTGCCTATGCCACCTCCAGTTTTGGTGGATGGTAACCTGGAATTTGAAGTCTCTAAGGTGGTTGACTCTCGTGTAGTGCGTCGCACTTTACAGTATTTGGTACACTGGCGTGGTTATGGGCCTGAGGAGAGGTCCTGGGTACCAGCCTCGGACGTTCATGCGGATCGGCTGGTCAGGTTTTTTCATCGTCGCCATCCGGACAAGCCGGGTCCTATAAGCCGTGAGGGCCCTGGGGTCCCTCGTAGAAAGCGGGGTACTGTTATGTCGGACGCCGTTCAGACCAGGTCTTCCGACAGACAGCGGTAGTTCCGCTTTTGACCACTATTTGCTCATTGGCGTCGGCTAGATTTTGTCTAGCTCTTCCGGGGTTAATTTACCTGATCCTCGGATTGGAAGCTGGGCCATGCCCATTGCCTTTAAATAGCTTTCCTGATCATTGGACGTCGCCGATTATAGCTTCTGTCTTGCGTTGTTATCTCGGTCTGGAGTGGAGAGCTGGTTGTTGGAGATTCGTTGCTGGTGGTGTATTTTCCTTTGTCTTATTTACTCCTTCCTATATTTGTGTTTATTTAGCCCTGCACATTTATAGTTTATTCCTGAGTGACTGCGGCGTGGTGTATATAGTTTCCTTTATCCTTGTCTGTGCTAACTGTGGGTATTGGAGTATTGCATTCACCGGGTGGAGGGTGGAGGTTTTCAGCCTAGGGTTGTAACAGGAGGCAGGGTGAGGTTCGAGGCCTGGACATGCACACCATCAGTGTAAACTTCAGGTAGAGGGTCAGTCAAGTGTCAGTCAGCATTTCCCTAGTCTGAGGGAAATTGCAGGGGCCCGGGTTATTAGCTCTCGCCCACCTTATTTCCCCGTGACATTCTGCTCCTATGTCCAAGAATATAACTGCTATAATACTGCCCCTAGGTGCAAGAATATAACTACTATAATACTGCTCCTATGTATAAGAATATAACTACTATAATACTGCTCCTATGTACAAGAATATAACTACTATAATACTGCTCCTATGTACAAGAATATAACTACTATAATACTGCCCCTATGTACAAGAATATAACTACTATATTACTGCTCCTATGTTCAAGAATATAACTGCTATAATAGTGTCCCCTATGTACAAGAATATAACTACTATAATACTGTCCCTATGTACAAGAATATAACTACTACAATACTGCCCCATGTACAAGAATATAACTACTATAATACCGCTCATATGTACAAGAATATAACTACTATATTACTGCCCCATATGTACAAGAATATAACTACTATAATACTGCTCCTATTGTGACAAAACACTCCGGGATCGCCTTTGCTGGGGTCAAAGGTCACGTGGTTTGTGCATTGAACTCTGAGGCGACAGCAGGCTTCCAAGTTGACTGACCTCAGGTCAGGTTTATTAAAGTGAAAGCAAATACAGAAAACAAAACATAAAAATAAATCCTAGCCTGTCCGGCGCTAACTAAACAAAATACGTTGCTATCTAACAACTGGGGGGGCTTCTCCCTCCCAGCTAACATTACACAGATCATGAGCACAGCTCTCACTCACGTGTGTCTCACACAGACAGGCATTCTGTGTGCCCCAGGCTGACACCTGAAACCTCCAGCTGGTCAGCCTTTATTCCTGCACTTATTAACCCCTCGGTATCCTGAAGATACTGAGCGGCCTAATTCACATAGGACAAATACCTGGGCGAGATATACCTGCCCCCGACTACCAGACCGACATGACTCTTACATATCCTCCCCCCTGCTCAGACCACTCAGGTCGAGCAAGAATACTCTCGAAACAGTGTACTCGGGACAGGGCATCAGCGTTCCCCATCTGCACCCCGGGGCGGTGCTCCACCGTGAAAGAGTAAGCCTGCAGGGCAAGGAACCACCGGGTTACCCGACTATTACGGTCCTTGTGGAGATGCATCCACTTGAGAGGGGCATGGTCCGTGACCAACCTAAACTTCCTACCTGCCAGGTAATATTTGAGGGAGTCGAGAGCCCATTTAATGGCTAGGCACTCTTTTTCAATCACGGCATACCTCTGCTCATGTACATTCAGTTTCCGACTGAGGTAGAGGACCAGGTGTTTGACTCCGTCCCAGTGGCGTAGGAAGGTGGGGGCGGGGGGGGCGGTCCGCCCCGGGCGGCACAATGCGGGGGGCGGCACAATGCGGGGGTGAGTCAGTGCGCGGCTGCAGCCGGCAGGGGGGCGCAGTTGGCCGCCTAAAGCGGCGGTCCGCAGTGTCTCCCCCAGCGGCTGCATTATGTCACCCCCCACACTGGGAGTCGGCTGTTCTCTGTGCCGACTGTCAAGCTGACAGCCGGCACACAGAAGCTGCGGCGCGCCGGCTCCCAGTGTTCAATTGTACTCGTATCTGTGATGCGAGTACAATTGAAGCTCTGACTGCCGGGTCAGAGCGACGGCAGCAGCGTGATCAGGTCATGTGATCACGCTGCTGACGTCACTCACCTGCGCGGCAGAGCAGGAGACAGAGAGCGGTGGTAAGTGCTCCAGTGGAGCTGAAGACACCGAAGCATACATTTGTAGTGGGGATGGGGGGGGGGATTTACTGTGAGTGGGGATGGGGGGCATACATTGTGGGGGGGATTTACTGTGAGTGGGGATGGGGGGCATACATTGTGGGGGGGGATTTACTGTGAGTGGGGATGGGGGGCATACATTGTGGGGGGGATTTACTGTGAGTGGGGATGGGGGGCATACATTGTGGGGGGGATTACTGTGAGTGGGGATGGGGGGTATATTGTGGGGGGATTTAATGTGAGTGGGGGTGGGGGATATATTATTGGATGGAGATATGGATATATTGGATATGAGTGGAGATGGGTGGATTTATTGTGGGGGGGAGATTTAATGTGAGTAGGGAAGGGGGATTTATTGTGGGGGGAGATTTAATGTGAGTGGAGATGGGGGTATTTATTGTGTGTGGGGAGAATTGGAGTGGAGATGGGGGATTTAATGTGTGTGGGGGGAGATTTGTCATGGGGATGGGGGGATTTAATGTGTGGGGGAGATCTAAGGACACAAAATGAAGAGCAAAGGGGGAGATGGGGGGCATATATGAGGAAACAGTATGGGGGATGGGTGCAGACAGTTTGGGGTCAAACGGGGGATTGTATGCGGACACAGTATGAGTAGCGATGTGAAAAACGTATGTGGACAGAGTACGGGGAGTGAGGGTGTTGGGATGTGTGCATGCGTAGCATGGGGGACAGTGTAAGGGCACAGCCAGGAGGGGACAGTATACCAAGGATGGGGAGTGTGATGAGAGAGTTCAGTATAAATACTGGGCCCTATAGGGGGGACACAGTGTGAGAGGACAGTGTGAAAATGGGGGCCGGTATGGAAAGGGGAGGTCCGTGTAAAGAGCGTGTACCATAAGAGGGACAGTGTGGGGGTCATATTTTGTGCAGACAATATAGTGAGGGGACATTTTTTATTCAGGAGCATTATAATGACACTTGTATCTTTAAGGGCGTCATGTGGAGATTTTCTGCAAAAGAGCGGAGAAGATGGAGGTCTGCAGAGACGGCTGTGGGTGAGAAAACGCATCATGGGGTCTGGACAAGATGAAGAAATGAAGGAGAACAACTCCAGAGGCGACGTCATCTCTAAGGTACCGGGATGTAAATGTTATTTGTGATACTGACTAACTCTCATGTTTTTATTTATGTTAGGAGCATTAAAGGGGATGTCCTGGTTTGTGATGAGTCTGCAGTCATTCTTTGTGACTGCAGACTTCTGAGTTCTCACAGTGCGCACTGCACGCTGTCAGGATTCTCTGGTGCTGGCGATTTACATACATGCGGTCATGTGCTGACTAGACATGTGTGGCCTCACTCAATGAAAATGAACTGAGTGAGGCCGGGCACGTCTAGTCGGAATGTGGTCAGAAGTATACAAATCGCATACTTGTGCTGACATGACCGTCCACCGGCAAGGGAGAATCCTAAAAGTGTGCAGTGCATGCGTTGTGAGATTTCAGAAGCTGCGATGTCAGGGTTCAGCTCTGCAGGTTCCAGTCGTCGACACATGGACACGTCACTCATATGCGACTTTCATACTCATGGTCCTGTAACAACGAGCTTCTCTTCTGCTTCTCTCAGTTTTTCACTGAACATTGGGAGCTTAAGGGAGAGGAGCTCGTCGGTACATGACTGAGTGTGAAAATCACATGGGGGGGGGGGGCGCCAAACTCGGGAACAGCCCCGGGCGGCAAAAGCTCTAGCTACGCCCCTGCTCCGTCCCTTACCTGGGAAAGTACAGCTCCGACACCAGTATCCGAAGCATCAGTTTGCACCACAAACTCGCTGCTGAAATCAGGAGTCACTAGTACGGGCTGAGAGCACAAAGCCCGTTTCAGACTGTGGAAGGCCTCTTCAGCCGCTGAGGTCCATTTTACCATGACGGAATTCCTCCCTTTGGTAAGATCCGTCAAGGGGGTAGCCATGGCCGCAAAGTTGGGTATGAACCGGCGATAATAGCCGGCAATGCCCAGGAAAGCTTGAACTTGTTTCTTGTTCACTGGTTGCGGCCAGCCCTGAATTGCCTGTATTTTGTCGATCTGGGGTTTAACCACTCCTCTGCCAATCACGTAGCCCAAGTATCGGGCTTCTTCAAGGCCAATGTGACATTTCTTGGGATTCGCCGTTAAGCCTGCGTCTCTCAGGTCATGAATCACCGCCTGTACCTTCCGGAGGTGAGCTTCCCAGTCCACGCTGTAAATTATGATGTCGTCTAGGTAGGCAGAAGCGTACTGCCTGTGGGGCCTCAAGACTCGATCCATCAATCTCTGGAACGTTGCTGGGGCTCCGTGAAGTCCAAACGGCATGTAGATATACTGGAACAGCCCTTCCGGTGTAGCAAATGCCGTCTTCTCTCTGGCCGCCTCGGCCAGAGGGATCTGCCAGTACCCCTTTGTTAGATCCAGGGTCGTAATATATCGGCTTTACCCAGCCGATCGATCAACTCATCGACCCGGGGCATAGGGTAGGCATCAAATTTAGAAACTGCATTCAGTTTCCTAAAGTCATTGCAAAACCGTATAGAGCCATCCGGCTTAGGTATCAACACGATTGGACTGGACCAGGCGCTGTGCGACTCTTCAATGACTCCTAAGTCCAACATTGCCTTCACCTCCCGGGAGACGGCTTCACGGCGTGCTTCCGGAATCCGGTATGGCTTCACATGAACTGTGACACCAGGCTCTGTGACAATCTCATGTTTCACTAGCCTAGTCTGGCCAGGTTTTTCCGAGAAAAACTGTTGGTTCTGTAACAAAAACTGCTTAACCTCAGATTTTTGTCGTTCAGAGAGAGTCTCGGCAATCTGCACCTCCGGTACGGTAGGTGAGCAAACCGGACGGGGCAGATCCGCTGTTAGGGCAGCGCGGTCTTTCCAGGGTTTTATCAGATTCACATGATAAATCTGTTCTGGTTTTCTCTTACCAGGCTGGTGCACTTTATAGTTCACTTCTCCAACTCGTTCCATGACCTCAAAGGGGCCCTGCCATTTCGCCAGAAATTTACTATCCACCGTAGGGATTAGGATCAACACCCTATCCCCGGGTGCAAACGTACGGACCTTGGCGCCTCTATCATAACTTTGCCTCTGGGCTCCCTGGGCCTGTAACATATGTTCCCTAACAATGGGCATGACAGCAGCAATACGGTCCTGCATTTGCGTTACATGGTCTATCACCGTTTTAAAGGGAGTGACTTGACCTTCCCAGGTTTCTTTTGCGACGTCCAACAGTCCACGGGGACGACGGGCGTATAATAGCTCGAAAGGCGAGAATCCTGTGGAAGACTGGGGAACTTCCCTAATGGCAAACAGCAAATAGGGTAACAAGTAATCCCAGTTCTTCCCATCTTTGTCTATCGCCTTCCGGAGCATCTGTTTTAAGGTTTTATTGAACCGCTCAACCAGGCCATCTGTTTGAGGGTGATAGACAGACGTACGCAACTGGTCTATTTGTAAGAGCCTGCAGAGCTCCTTCATCACCCTTGACATAAAGGGAGTCCCCTGGTCGGTGAGTATCTGTTTTGGAATTCCCACCCGACTAAACACTTGTACCAACTCTTTGGCGATCGTTTTGGTAGCAGTGTTACGCAAAGGGATGGCTTCTGGGTAACGAGTGGCATAGTCCATGATGACGAGGATATGTTGATGCCCACGTGCGGACCGGGGAAGGGGCCCAACCAAATCCATCCCAATTCTCTCAAATGGGACCCCAATGATAGGGAGGGGTACCAAAGGGCTACAGAACCGAGGTTTAGGTGCCGAGATTTGGCACCCTGGACAGGACTCACAATAGTTACGCACATCATTGTGTATTCCAGGCCACACAAAACAATGCAATATCCTTTCTGTGTTTTTTTGTACCCCCAGATGTCCCCCCATTATATGTCCGTGGGCCAGGTCCAGTACCTTCCGCCGATAAGGTTTGGGTACCACTAACTGTTGCCCAGTGTCTTCCCCTTTTTTTTCTACCTGGTAGAGTAAATCATTCTCAAGAACCATGTACGGGTACGCTAGCCTAGTGTCAGGTTCTACGGGTACGCTATCTATCACTTTTACATTTTTCCTAGCCTGAGTCAGGGTAGGATCTTTCATTTGTTCGTTGTGGAAGTCATCCAACTGGACTCCCAAATCTGGTAGGCAGGGTGCGGGATGGCTGTCTGCCTCCGCCTCTCGCTGAGTTTCCTCAGTTTCCTCAGTTTCCCCCGCCATAACTGAGAAGGGGAACTGAAGGTTAGATTCAATAACCTCCCCAGCAACATCTTCCTGTGGGGTCTCGTCTAGGAACTCGGGACCTCCAGATGGCATGGGGGAAGGTTCACAGCTACCGTGAAGGAGCAACTGATTCTCCCATAACTGCCAGAAATGGGGAAAATCCCTACCCAGGATTATATCATGTAACAATGCGGGAACGAGTCCCACTTTGTGTTGCACAGACCCATAGGGAGTGGAAATCAGTATGACCGCCGTTAGGTATGAACAGGTGTCACCATGCACACACGTTACAGAGAATTTATCAGACGGAAGTGCCACCAGACTAGCTTTCACCAGAGTCACCACACTTCCAGAGTCTAGTAACGCCACAACACTTTTCCCATCAACAGATAATTCACACAGGTGTTTTGCTATATCATTTTGGCCCGCATTCACATTCACCAGCTGTGTAACCAAAGACATGCGTTTCTTAGAGTCTATAACATCGCACTGCATGGGTTCAGTGGTAACAGGACAGTTCGCAGAAACATGGCCCTTCTCACGGCAACGGAAACACCTAACAGGCCCCCTACTGAGACCACCGTCCTATACTCTCGGTCTCGGAGTGCGAGCAGTCCCGGGTTCCTCCCCCACAGTTTTTGGCGATTTTCCTTCACCCGTAGTCGCTGGAACAGTCTTACCGGTTCCACGAGGAGAAGGCACAGACCGGGTGCTAGCGGTTTCGTCGGGAAGTCCTTCTGCCACGGAATAACGCTCGACCAACTCCACAAGTTGATCCGCTGTCGTGGGATTTCCTTGGCTTACCCACCTTTTCAGCGCTGGAGGTAGCACTCTCAGATACTTGTCCAGGACAACCCGCTGGATTATTTCTGGGGTTGTCAGTACCTCGGGTTGCAGCCATTTCTTTGTCAAGTAGATCAGGTCGAACATCTGAGACCGCGGCGGTTTATCTGGCTGGTATGTCCACTGGTGTACCCTCTGCGCACGGACAGCCGTCGTCACACCTAGCCTGGCCAGGATCTCAACTTTCAGCTTCTCAAAGTCCTGAGCGACTTCCGGGTCCAAGTCATGGTAAGCTTTTTGGGCCTCGCCGGAGAGAAACGGAGCAATCAAATCGGCCCACCGTGCCTTCGGCCACTTCTCCCTCAGCGCCGTCCGCTCAAACGTTGTCAGGTACGCCTCGACGTCATCTTCTGTGGTCAATTTTTGCCAGTATCGACTCACATGGATTCTCCTGGACTCTGCTTCCGGGTTAGCCTCAGGCATGCTCACC
This sequence comes from Ranitomeya variabilis, assembly GCF_051348905.1. Lineage (NCBI taxonomy): Eukaryota > Metazoa > Chordata > Amphibia > Anura > Dendrobatidae > Ranitomeya > Ranitomeya variabilis. Next base: position 208,977,765 of record NC_135239.1, on the reverse strand, counting down.
AGGCGCTGCGCCACCTGTTGGAGAAGCTGGCGGTCTGCAACCGTCATGTCCAATAACTCCTTCAGCTGTGCGGCCATCAAGCGATTAGCTTCATGCTGTGCGGCAGTGGCCTGCTGCTGTACGGCAGTGGACTGTACTAGGGCTTTCACCACGTCTTCCATACTGTCGCCTGTGCCACGCGATGCCCGCGTTCTCCACCACAATGTGACAAAACACTCCAGGATCGCCTTTGCTGGGGTCAAAGGTCACTTGGTTTGTGCATTGAACTCTGAGGCGACAGCAGGCTTCCAAGTTGACTGACCTCAGGTCAGGTTTATTAAAGTGAAAGCAAATACAGAAAACAAAACATAAAAATAAATCCTAGCCTGTCCGGCGCTAACTAAACAAAATACGTTGCTATCTAACAACTGGGGGGGCTTCTCCCACCCAGCTAACATTACATAGATCAAGAGCACAGCTCTCACTCACGTTTGTCTCACACAGACAGGCATTCTGTGTGCCCCAGGCTGACACTGAAAACCCACAGCTGGTCATCCTTTATTCCTACACTTATTAACCCCTGAGTATCCTGAAAATACTGAGCGGCCTAATTCACATAGGACAAATACCTGGGCGAGATATACCTGCCCCCGACTACCAGACCGACATGACTCTTACACTATGTACAAGAATATAACTACTATAATACTGCTCCTATGTACAAGAATATAACTACTATAATACTGCCCCTATGTACAAGAATATAACTACTATAATACTGCTCCCTATGTACAAGAATATAACTACTATAATACTGCTCCTAGGTACAATAATATAACTACTATAATACTGCTCCTGTGTACAAGAATATAACTACTAGAATACTGCTCCATATGTACAAGAATATTACTACTATGATACTGCTCCTATGTACAAGAATATAACTACTATAATACTGCCCCATATGTACAAGAATATAACTACTATAATACTGCCCCATATGTACAAGAATATAACTACTATAATACTGCTCCTATGTACAAGAATATAACTACTATAATACTGCTCCTATGTACAAGAATATAACTACTATAATACTGTCCCTATGTACAAGAATATAACTACTACAATACTGCCCCATGTACAAGAATATAACTACTATAATACTGCTCCTATGTACAAGAATATAACTACTATAATACTGTCCCTATGTACAAGAATATAACTACTACAATACTGCCCCATGTACAAGAATATAACTACTATAATACTGCTGCTATATACAAGAATATAACTACTATAATACCGCTCCTATGTACAAGAATATAACTACTATATTACTGCCCCATAAGTACAAGAATATAACTACTATAATACTGCTCCTATGTACAAGAATATAACTACTATAATACTGCTCCTATTTGCAAGAATATAACTACTATAATACTGCTCCTATGTACAATAATATAACTACTATAATACTGCTCCTATGTGCAAGAATATAACTACTATAATACTGCTCCTATGTACAAGAATATAACTACTATAATACTGCCCCTATGTACAAGAATATAACTACTATAATACTGCTCCTATGTACAAGAATATAACTACTATAATACTGGACCTATGTACAAGAATATAACTACTATAATACTAGACCTATGTACAAGAATATAACTACTATAATACTGCTCCTATGTACAAGAATATAACTACTATAATACTAGACCTATGTACAAGAATATAACTACTATAATACTGCTCCTATGTACAAGAATATAACTACTATAATACTGCCTCTATGTACAAGAATATAACTACTATAATACTGCTCCTATGTACAAGAATATAACTACTATAATACTAGACGTATGTACAAGAATATAACTACTATAATACTGCTCCAATGTGCAAGAATATAACTACTATAATACTGCTCCTATGTACAATAATATAACTACTATAATACTGCCCCTATGTACAAGAATATAACTACTATAATACTGCTCCTATGTACAAGAATATAGCTACTATAATACTGCCCCCTATGTACAAGAATATAACTACTATAATACTGCTCCTGTGTACAAGAATATAACTACTATAATACTGCTCCATATGTACAAGAATATTACTACTATGATACTGCTCCTATGTACAAGAATATAACTACTATAATACTGCCCCCTATGTACAAGAATATAACTACTATAATACTGCTCCTGTGTACAAGAATATAACTACTAGAATACTGCTCCATATGTACAAGAATATTACTACTATGATACTGCTCCTATGTACAAGAATATAACTACTATAATACTGCTCCCTATGTACAAGAATATAACTACTATAATACTGCCCCCTATGTACAAGAATATAACTACTATAATACTGCTCCTGTGTACAAGAATATAACTACTAGAATACTGCTCCATATGTACAAGAATATTACTACTATGATACTGCTCCTATGTACAAGAATATAACTACTATAATACTGCTCCCTATGTACAAGAATATAACTACTATAATACTGCTCCTGTGTATAAGAATATAACTACTATAATACTGCCCCCTATGTACAAGAATATAACTACTATAATACTGCTCCTGTGTACAAGAATATAACTACTAGAATACTGCTCCATATGTACAAGAATATTACTACTATGATACTGCTCCTATGTACAAGAATATAACTACTATAATACTGCTCCCTATGTACAAGAATATAACTACTATAATACTGCTCCTGTGTACAAGAATATAACTACTATAATACTACCCCCTATGTACAAGAATATAACTACTATAATACTGCTCCTGTGTACAAGAATATAACTACTAGAATACTGCTCCTATGTACAAGAATATAACTACTATAATACTGCTCCTATGTACAAGAATATAACTACTATAATACTGCCCCCTATGTACAAGAATATAACTACTATAATACTGCTCCTGTGTACAAGAATATAACTACTAGAATACTGCTCCATATGTACAAGAATATTACTACTA